>NC_056616.1:25774193-25814193 GCF_018340385.1 Cyprinus carpio | reverse complement strand
TCTAAAAGCTTTTCTCCCATCACTGCGTGCTTTTAAAAACCATAACTAACGATGTCGAAACTCAAAAACGAAGTGCTCTTTTGATCTGGATTTGTTAGTGAATCGCTTGAAATGAATGATTGAAGTCACGAGTTTCAATCAATCAGCGTAAATGATTCACTCAATTGAATCGGTTCGTCTGTTCTCCACTTTTCTCATGTTTACACGACACTGTCAGCACTACTACTGACATCCAACACAAATCTAGAACATGTTCAGGTGAAGTAACCGGTTTACTGCTAACTAGTGAAACACTGTATTGATACGACGAGCTGCAGCTCAGAATACATGTTCGATGGAAACATTGTTCATTATGATGGAGTCTGTAGCTTAATTCACTATATTTGAAATAGTTTGAGCTGCAGTTCAGTTCAATATGAAGTCAGCTCAGCATCAGTCTCTATAACACTGAGGTGAATGTTCAGGATGTTCAGCACTTCTCTTTCTCCTCACAACAAGAGCGGGGTATCGGGGATAAATACAGCTGTAGTGTGAGCTGGGCTTCAGAGGAATAAAAATAACAGAGCTGTAAAATCAACCGTTTCATTCCATAATTTGCCATATTTTCATTGATAAAAATGTAGGTCAGTGAACTGAGAGAGTAGATACAGTCAGAAGAGAGACACCGGCAGTGATGCTGCAGGCTTTGTGCTGCATCCCAAAGGCTTCTGGGTACCATGAGGCTGCTCAGCATCCCATAGACACACTAGCCAGGTCACCATGGCAACCACAGCTCAGCCCGTGTCTCCTCTGATACAGTGTGACAGACTCAACAAACGTAATGTGAAGGGTGTGTGTGTGTGAGTGTGTGTGAGTGTGTGTGTGTGTGTGTGTGAGTGTGTGTGTGTGTGTTTGTGTGTGTGTGTGTGTGTGTGTGAGTGTTGTGTAAGTGTGTGAGTGAGTGTGAGTGTGAGTGTGTGAGTGTGTGCGTGTGTGTGTGAGTGTGTGTGTGTGTGTGTGAGTGTGTGTGTGTGAGTGTGTGTGTGTGTGTGTGTGTGTGTGAGTGATTTAGTGTGAGTGTATGAGTGTGTGTGAGTGTGTGTGTGTGTGAGTGTGTGTGTGTGAGTGTGTGTGTGTGTGTGTATATGAGTGTGTGTGTGTGTGTGTGTATATGAGTGTGTGTGTGTGTGTGAGTGAGTGTGTGAGTGAGTGTGTGTGAGTGTGTGAGTGAGTGTGTGTGTGTGTGAGTGTGTGAGTGAGTGAGTGAGTGAGTGAGTGAGTGTGTGGTGTATGTGTGTGTGTGTGTGTGTGTGTGTGTGTGTGTGTGTGTGTGTGTGTGTGTGTGTGTGTGTGTGCGCTGCAGATGCACATCTGTGTAGTAATTCCTGCTATTCTATGATTTAATCCACAGCAGAAAGCAGGTGCTCAGACGTCACTGGAGAATCACTCATCATTCATCTGACCTGCTTTCTTCGCAGATTCTAATGTGTTTAATGTGAAAGACTGTTTCTGTCATGGAATTAAAAACTAAAAAAAAAAAAAACTAAAAAAGGTAATTGACTTTTAAATTCACAATTCAGACTTTTTTTTGAGAATTGTGAGATATAAAGTCAAAAATTGCGAGTTTGTATCTCATTTATAAACAGATGTAACAGCTGTAAAGCCGCTAAATGAGGTATTAAATCATTTTCTGTTTAGATTCATCCCTAGAGATTATGACAAGAGCTCATCAGATTTACTTCAAACCAGATTCTGTTTCACTCTTATGGAGCAATCCTGTGAAGTTACACCAGCAGTGAGTTCTGGACTGGTTCTGTGGTTTATCTGGTCCAGATTCATAGCTCAGTTAAGTCACGTTTATTTCTAACGCTTTATACGGATTATAATGGAAGCTTGTTTTCACCATGGGATAAAATATTAATAATTATGATAATAAATTAGTTCATAATTACAACATTTTATCTCACAGTTCAAACTTTTTTCCTCAAAATTCTAAATTGTGAGATATAAACAAATTATTAATTACATCTCACAATTCTGTTTTTGTTTTGTTTTATATTGTTTCATTAAAAAATAAAAAAGGGTTATTGCATTATTACTTTTTATCTCACAATTTTGCCTTTATTTCTCACAATTCTGATTTCCCTCCGGTATTCTGAGTTTATATCTAATCTAATAAATTATTTTTTTATTTTTTATTCTGTGACAGAAACAATCTCATAGTTTGTTTCAAAGCAGCTTCACAGTAATAAAAAGGAACATAACAGTGTTAATGTTGTAAAATTCCTCAATTATGAAACAAACTCAATTTCAGCTGTAAAACAGCTCTACAGGAGACAGCAGAGTCATTATTCAGATCTGGCAGTGCTGTCAAATCCAGAATATAACTGAATATGAATCGTTATGGTGGTTACGGCTGCATAAGTCTTAATTATGTGATCATCTGTAGGAAACTGTAAACAGGCTTCGAGAGATGAGATGCGCTTTCACTGCTGGATCAGAGTTTCTGTGATTCTGCTGAACAGGAACACAATCACAGAACTCTGTTGTTTAAGTATTATTCAGGCCAGTGAAATGTTTCTGAGAGGCGATCTTCACAGGAACAGTCCGGCTCAGAACTCTGTTATTTACAGGACTAAATCTCTGATGATTTCAGGCCAGTGAAAAAATGTTTTCTGAGAGCGTGGAAACAATCCCCTACTCACTTCTCAGCTCCAAACCACAAACCAAAACTATGTTTTCTGCTTATGTAACGGCCAGATTCATATTCCGTCGCTCTACTCTTTTCTCTCACTCTATAAGAGCGTCACAAACGTCTTTCAGCTGAATTTCAATGTCTGATGGGTTTATGTGCTGTGATTTTCACCTGTAGGAGGATAAAACCGGTGAAAATGACACTTTTCTTTAGATTTTACTGTATATATTTTCAGTCAGGTATTTTTAGTATGTTTTGCATTTTTTCATGCAAAAATGACACTTTTCTTTAGATTTCATTTAAGCAGTGTGTGTCGTTTGAGGTCGTTCAGTCAGGTATTTTTAGTATGTTTTGCATTTTTTCATGCATCTGGATTAAAAATGCAAATGAATGATGTTTGTGAGATGAAAACTGCATGGCAGTTGCTGAATTAAACATGCATTGCAGTCTGAAACATTTATTATTGCACTCTGGCTGCCTGCATGAACGTGATGAATGATGCATTCACATATAAACTGTACGAGCCACTGCAGTGATGCTCTGTGTGATTCTGACATTGATGTTCATGTGCATTCTCTCAATCTGACAGGAAGTGAAGGTCACATGACTGTCAGCAAAAATCCAAAGTACACAGCATCACAACAGCATTAAACTACATGACTGCTAGACGCTTATTAGCATATTTTTCGTGCAGGTGGGTTAAAAATCTAAATGCATAAACTGCGCATGCATAAAGATGCATTAAAAATCTAAAATATGGCACTCGCTGAATTAAATATGCATTATAATGAAATCACGTGAAAACACTGGAGTCTAAAACATGTTACACATGCATAAACTGCGCATGCATAAAGATGCAAGATGCATTCACAAATAAACCTCAGTTCAATCAGCCTATATATTTTGTATATGATAATAACCAAATAAACCCAGATGGAAAAATGACCAGATAACTCTAAATGAATGTTGTATTACCATCACTAGAAGAACATTTGTTCATAACATTAGCCTGAGCGTTCCCTGTTAGCTGTATTGATGATAATAACCAAATAAACCCAGACTGGTTGACTGGTTGTTTGTATTGAGTGTGTGTGTGTGTCGTGTCAAGTCAAGTCACCTTTATTTATATAGCGCTTTTTTTGAATAATACAGGATGTTCATTGTGTCAACAGCAGCTTGAATTCACGGTATTATTCACAATATAACGAAAATAGTGTGTCAATAATGCAGAAAGACAATAGTAAACACTCAATTTTCAGTTAAAGGGAGTTCATCAATCGATTATTTTAGTGATGTCATCATGCATTTATTGCAAATTCAGTTCATTTACCTTCGAGAGATAACTTATTGTGTGTGATCATTCACTGAAGCAATCCTGTGCAGGTGTGAGAGAGTCAACGATATTGCTGTAAATGAAGTGTCGGGGCCCCACACTACTGAGGTGGCTGGGCTGGATCAAGCCGCGAGGCGACAATGCGGCAGCCGAACCAAATAAAAAAAGCTTAATATCAGTGAACAGTAACCTCGGAACAATACATAAAAAGACTAATAGGAGAAACCAGGCTCAGTCGGGGGGCCAGTTCTGGATCTGGTGGCTACAGTAACCTCGGAATAAGAGAGAAACAGACTAATATTAGCGTAGATGCCATTCTTCTAACGATGTAGCAAGTACATCGGGTGTGTTATGGGAAGTGTTCCCGGTTCCGGTTTACCTAATTAATGCAGCCTAAAAACCCTTTCACGGATTTGGATATTAGAAGTGTATTAGTGTGCTATGTGTAAGTTTAGGTTAAAGAGATGGGTCTTTACTCTAGATTTAAACTGCAAGAGTGTGTCTGCCTCCCGAACAATGTTAGGTAGGTTATTCCAGAGTTTGGGCGCTAAATAGGAGAAGGATCTGCCGCCCGCAGTTGACTTTGATATTCTAGGTATTATCAAATTGCCAGAGTTTTGAGAACGCAGCAGACGTGGAGGACTATATACATTAGCTCGTTCAAATACTGAGGTGCTAAACCATTCAGGGCTTTATAAGTAATAAGCAAGATTTTAAAATCTATACGATGTTTGATAGGGAGCCAGTGCAGTGCAGTGTTGACAGGACCGGGCTAATATGATCATACTTCCTGGTTCTAGTAAGAACTCTAGCTGCTGCATTTTGGACTAACTGGAGTTTGTTTACTAAGCGTGCAGAACAACCACCCAATAGAGGCATTACAATAATCTAACCTTGAGGTCATAAACGCATGGATTAACTTTTCTGCATTTGACCTTGAGAGCACAGGCTGTAATTTAGATATATTTTTGAGATGGAAAAATGCAGTTTTACAAATGCTAGAAACGTGGCTTTCTTAGGAAAGGTTGCTATCAAATAGCACACCTAGGTTCCTAACTGATGACGAAGAATTGACAGAGCAGCCATCAAGGCTTAGACAGCGTTCTAGGTTATTACATGCAGAGCTTTTAGGTCCTACAATTAACACCTCTTTTTTTTCAGAATTTAGCAGTAAGAAATTACTCATCATCCAATATCAAATATCGACTATGCATTCCGTTAGTTTTTCAAATTGGTATGTTTCACCGGGCCACGAAGAAATATAGAGCTGAGTATCATCAGCATAACAGTGAAAGCTAACACCGTGTTTCCTGATGATATCTCCCAAGGGTAACATGTAAAGCGTGAAGAGTAACGGCCCTATGTGTCAACCTATATGTACTCCATACTGCACTTGTGATCGATATGATACCTCTTCATTCACTGCTACGAATTGATGGCGGTCATATACGTACGATTTAATCCATGCTAATGCACTTCCATTAATGCCAACAAAGTGTTCTAGTCTATGCAAAAGAATAGTGTGTTCAATAGTGTCGAACGCAGCACTAAGATCCAAATAACACTAATAGAGAGATACAACCACGATCAGATGATAAGAGCAGGTCATTTGTAACTCTAAGGAGAGCAGTCTCAGTACTATGATACGGTCTAAATCCTGACTGGAAATCCTCACAGATGCTATTTTTCTCTCTAAGAAGGAATATAATTGTGAGGATACTACCTTTTCTAGTACCTTGGACAGAAAAAGGAGATTTGAGATCGGTCTGTAATTAACTAGTTCTTTGGGGTCAAGTTGTGGTTTTTTGACGAGAGGCTTAATAACAGCCAGTTTGAAGGTTTTGGGGACATATCCTAATAACAATGAGGAATTAATAATCGGTCGAACCGAGGTACGTACTGAACCGTGACATCTGTGTATATTGTTACTCCCCTAATAATCATATGAGGCTGCCATTTTTCCATAAATGAATTGAAGAAATTAATACATTTGTTATAGGCTACTGTGTAAGTTAGGCTGCTTGTATTCGCACTCATGCTACTAAATACATTTTCCAGTTTGCACACATTTATTTTTAGTTGCAAATGTGAGTGAAATGCTCACACTGTGGAGCCCTGGGGTGTTTGCCAGGACATTGTTGATCTGGTATCAGACGGATTGTTGATGGGTGATGATCTGAGCGGCAGTGTGTTTCCATCGATTGACCCACTGTGTGTTTGGTTCGTTTCAGCGAGCAGAGCATCTGTCAGGCCCGCGCCTCCGTCATGGTCTACGACGACACCAGCAAAAAATGGGTGCCGATCAAACCGGGTCAGCAGGGCTTCAGTCGAATCAACATCTACCACAACACGAGCAGCAACACCTTCCGCGTGGTGGGAGTCAAACTGCAGGACCAGCAGGTGCGTCTGCTCATCTAACACTAACTAACCAGATCACTCACCACAAATCACCAGGGATAGATGCATAAACAGCCATTATAACCAAGAGGTAATCAGTCTTACTTTTCTGACTCAAATTGGGCCAATCTGTCTTTTTGTTACAGACTTTGATAAGTTATGACCAGTCTTTAAGAAAACAATTTAGATGACTAACTTTTGTTAATCATGCAAAATGTATCTGTTATGAAACTAACTACAGAAATTATTCAGTTCAACTTTTGCTCTCATCTGAACACAAAAGAAGATATTTTTTTAAATAATAAATTCTAAATGCTTCTAATAAAAATACTATTTTTAAAGTATTAAAAAAGTCCAGTATTGTGGCAAGATGCAAAACGTTTGTTTTTTCATGCACTGCTTTGTTTTGCTACTGTATTATGTCTCTTCTTTCAGACTAGTAGAGACAAATCATCCAAAATACACATTGCACTGTATCTGTTTGCATCTGTAGATTTCAAGCTTTAAAGACTTTTTTCCTCTTACATTCACCAAACTTTACAGATTTATTCCCCTCTATGTTCTGAAGGTGTGTTTATATTTCATTCATACTGATTTATACAATATTTCACTCTTAAAAACATAAAGATAGAAGTGATAAAAAGAGATATCCACAATCCCTTCCGGAATAACCTTTAACTCTGATATGACAACAAATTCAGACAAGGATTTTCAACCTGATTTTATTTAGTGTTCAGATTTTTGTTATGGATAAGTTTATAGAACTTATGCACATCTTGGTTTTTCCATCAGGTGTGTTTTATGCAATATCCCAAAATGCTCACAAAAATAGGTGGATTGAAACATAGCTTGATTATCACTATAGTCAGAGTGATACTGAAGAGCCTGAGCACACTCTGACCTCTGACCCCTGACCTCAGGTGGTCATCAACTACTCCATCGTGAAGGGTCTGAAGTATAACCAGGCCACACCCACCTTCCACCAGTGGCGTGACGCGCGGCAGGTGTACGGACTCAACTTCGCCAGTAAAGAGGAGGCCACTACCTTCTCCAACGCCATGCTGTTCGCCCTCAACGTGCTCAGCAGCCAGGACGCAGGTACCACTCACTAATGACTACAGTTAAGATAAAGCGTCCTGAAGAGGAAATCCTCACCGTACTCTTACATAAGCAGTGATGTCACACACACACACACACACACACACACACAAAACAAAAAAAAAAAAAAGGGGAGCCGGTTCGCTGCTGTTGTCAGGCAGGTGTGTGTTACTGCATCAGAAACCGGAGCCGCGGGCAGCAGGTAGAGTACAGCAGTGATGATGATGAGGCTCAGGTGAGCAATGATCACAGACTGGATCTGCCAGTGTTTCTGCGTCTGTCACAGCCACTTCATCCTCTTCAGCATGTCCTGTAGGTAAACTCGCTCCTGTCTCTGTCTCTGTCTCCCTCTCTGTTTCTGTCTCCCTCTTTCTCTGTCTCCCTCTCTGTCTTTGTCTCCCTCTCCCTCTCTGTCTCCCACTCTGTTTCTGTCTCCCTCTCTGTCTCTGTCTCCCTCTCTGTTTCTGTCTCTGTCTCTGTCTCCCTCTCTGTCTTTGTCTCCCTCTCCCTCTCTGTCTCCCTCTCTGTCTCTGTCTCCCTCTCTGTTCTCCCTCTTGTCTCTGTCCTCTCTTGCCTCTCTTTCTCTGTCTCCCTCTCCCTCTCTGTCTCCCTCTCTGTCTCTGTCTCCCTCTCTGTCTTTGTCTCCCTCTCCCTCTCTGTCTCCCACTCTGTTTCTGTCTCCCTCTCTGTCTCCTCCTCTCTCTCTCTCTGTTTCTCTGTCTCTTCTCTCTCGTCTCTTTCTCTCTTTTTCTGTCTCCCTCTCTGTTTTTGTCTCCCTCTCTCGTCTCTCTCTTCTCCCTCTCTGTTTTCTGTCTCCCTCTCTGTTTCTCTCTCTTTTCTCTGTTTCTTCTCCCTCTCTTTTTCTGTCTCCCTCTCTGTCTCTGTCTCCTCTCTTTCTTTTTTTTCTGTCTTTTTTCTCTGTTTTTTTTTCTCTGTCTCCCTCTCTGTTTCTGTCTCCCCTCTCTTTTTTCTTTCTCCTCTCTTTTTTTTTCTTTTCTCTTCTTCTCTTCTCTTTCTCCCTCTCTGTTTCTCTTCTCCCTTCTGTCTCCCTCTCTGTCTCCCTCTCTGTCTCCCTCTCTGTCTCCCTCTCTGTCTCCCTCTCCGTCTCCCTCTCTGTGTCTCCCTCTCTGTTTCTGTCTCTGTCTCCCTCTCTGTTTCTGTCTCCCTCTCTGTTTCTGTCTCTTCTCTGTCTTTTTCTCTGTTTCTTTTTCTTGTCTCCCTCTCTTTTTTCTGTCTCCCTCTCTTTTTCTTTCTCTTTTCTCTCTCTTCTCTCTTTTTCTTTTCCTCCCTCTCTCTTTTTCTCCTCCTCTCTTTTTTTCTTTTTCTTTCTCTTTCTTTTCTTTCTTCTTTTTTTTCTCCCTCTCTTTCTCTTTCTCTTTTTTTTTCTGTTTCTGTCTTTTTTTTCTCTGTTTTTTTTTTCTCTCCTTTCTTTCTCCCTCTCTTTTCTCCTTCTCTGTCTCCCTCTCTTTTTCCCTCTCCCTCTCTCCCCTCTCTCTTTCTCCTTCTCTGTCCCCTTCTTTTTTTTTTCTCCTGTCTCTGTCTCCCCCTCTGTCTCCCTCTCTGTCTCTTTTCTCTTTTTCTCCGTCTCCCTCTCTCTTTTTCCTTCTCCTTTTCTGTTCTCCTGTCTCTGTCTCCCTCTCTGTCTCCCCCTTCTTTCTCTCTTTCTTCTTTTTTTCCGTCTCCCTCTCTGTCTCCCTCTCTTTTTTTGTCTCCTTTCCTCTGTCTCTGTTCTCCCTCTCCCTCTCTGTCTCCCTTTTCTGTCTCCCTCTTCTTTTTCTTTTCTCCTTCTCTGTTTCTGTCTCCCTCTTTTTCTCCTTCTTTTTCTCTCTTTTCTCCTCCCTCCTCTGTTTTCTTCTCCCTCTCTGTTTTTCTTTCTCCCTTCTCTCTCTCTTTCTCCCTTTCTCTGTCTCTTCTCTCGCCCTCTTCTCTCCTTTTCTTCTCTTTCTCCTTCTCTGTCTCCCTCTGTCTCTTTTCCCTCTTGTTTCTCCCTCTCTGTCTCCCTCTCTTTCTTTTTTTCTCTGTTTTCTTTCTCCTCTCTGTCTCCTCTCTTCTCTCTGTCTCCCTCTCTGTTTCTGTCTCCCTCTCTGTTTCTGTCTCCTTCTCTGTTTCTGTCTCCCTCTCTGTCTCCCTCTCTGTTTCTGTCTCTGTCTCCGTCTCCCTCTCTGTTTCTGTCTCCCTCTCTGTCTCTCTCTTCTCTCTCTCTGTCTCCCCCTTCCCTCTCTTTCTTCTGTCTCCCTCTC
This sequence comes from Cyprinus carpio, assembly GCF_018340385.1. Taxonomy (NCBI): domain Eukaryota; kingdom Metazoa; phylum Chordata; class Actinopteri; order Cypriniformes; family Cyprinidae; genus Cyprinus; species Cyprinus carpio. The sequence continues at coordinate 25,804,451 of NC_056616.1, read as the reverse complement.
TGTCTCCCCCTCTGTCTCCCTCTCTGTCTTCTTCTTTTTTCTGTGTCTCTGTCTCCGTCTCCCTCTCTGTTTCTGTCTCCCTCTCTGTCTCTGTCTCCCTCTCTGTCTCTGTCTCCCTCTCTGTTTCTGTCTCCCTCTCTGTTTCTGTCTCCCTCTCTGTCTCTGTCTCCCTCTCTGTCTCCCTCTCTGTCTCTGCTGGGGATTGAGTGCTGCTGGCTTTCTTCTCTTCTGTTTCAGGGTCTGTGTTTGTCATCTATGGAGGATTGTACTGCATATGTGTTTGTGCTTTAGACAAATACATTTCTCCTTCTACTTTTTATTATCCTAAGATGCATTGCATCACATACATGACAAAACTACAGAAGATTCAAAAACAAAATTTCTCTGTAATGAAAGTGCATTCGTGTTCAGTTTGGGATAATTTATTGAAGCATTGCATTTCATGTTAACAGTTTGATGTGTTCATGAAATATAATTCGGACTGCAACATCTTAAACTAGTGCTGCAAAAAAAGTATTTTTATGCTCAGTATTTTCGTCCAGATATTCCAGTAAAAATATCTAAACATTCTTAGATTAAGCTGCTTTTATTTTAGATGCAAAATTACATAAGATTTCTAGAGAATTACAGAATATTCTATTTGAATTCTTTCATTTAAAAGTAAACACTTCAAGTTTCCTATAGACATATTTCTCATGTCTGTGTGTCAAATATTGGCTGAGATTCGGTTCATTTTTGTGACATGTTTCAGAAAATTGTTCATGGAGACCGAGACGCCAGAAAGTGCACCCTGTATGTTTTCTATATTTTACAAAAGCACAATGTTTTGTTGTTATTGTCAGTGTACACAAATAAAAGTAGACCCTTTACAGATTCGATTGATTTTAGTCTTATCTGTGTCTTAGGATTATAGGGTCTTTTCTCTGTTATCAGGAATAACTGCAAGTGAACGCACCGGTGCGCAGAGGGTTAAAGAGGCTGCATTCGATGATTGATAGATTTAGATTTCAAGTTCAATATTGATTTTAGAACTGTTGAAATTATTAACAGTACGTAACGCAAGTACGTGTAATTTCAGGTTCAAACTATTCAGAGGCATTATAGTTAACAGTACAAGTCAAATCAGCTTTATTTCTAAAGCGCTTTACACTACAGATTGTGTCAGAGCAGCTTTGCAGTGTTAAACTGGAAAATAATGATTCAGTGATGGTGTAGAGATCAATTCAGAGTTCAGTATTAATTCAGTTTTGTTCAGTAACTGAATGCAAAGATGCAAAGATGTAAAGGTTTTTTGCTTGAATCTCTGTTAAACTGTAATTTATTTCTGTGATGTCCAGCTGTATTTTCAGCATCATTACTCCAGTCTTCAGTGTCACATGATCTTCAGAAATCCTTCTAATATGATGATTTGCTGCTCAAGAAACATTAATTATTAATATTACTATCAATATTTAAAGCAGTTGAGTAAAACTTTTCTGGATTCTTTGATGAATAGAAAGATCCAAAGATCTGCATTTATCTGAAATAAAAAGCTTTTGTAACATTATACACTATATCATTCAAAAGCTTGGAGTCAGTGTAATATTTTTTTGGGGAAAGAAATTATAGAAATAATATTTTTATTTAGCGAGGATGCTTTAAATTGATCAAAATGAATGATAAAGACATTTTTAATGTTACAAAGAAATTATATTTCAGTTAAATGCTGTTCCTCTGAACTTTCATCAAAGAAACTTGAAAAATTCTAAGTTTTCAACCTAATAATAATAATAATCAGAAATGTTTCTTGAGCAGCAAATCAGCAAATTATTATGATTTCTGAAGATCATGTGACACTGAAGACTGGAGTAATGATGCTGAAAATACAGCTGCACATCACAGAAATACATTACACTTTAACAGATATTAAAGCAAAGAGTTCTCTTAAACAGTAAAAATATTTCAGAATTTTACTGTTTTTGTTGTATTTTAAATCAAATAAATGTAGGCTTGGTGAGCAGAAGGAAATTCTTTAAAAACATTAAAAAGCTTACTGTTCAAAACGTTTGACTGCTAGTGTAGATATATAATGCAAGGTTTCAACATTTACAAAGATGTTTAGTGGATTTTTGAATAAACATGAGTGCAGAATATCACACAGACACACACTCACACACATTCTCTCTCTGTCTCACACACACACACACACACACACACACACACACACACAGAGAGAGAGACACTGAATCTGTGACACACATGATGCTGCTGTCATGTTTCTCAAACTGTTCATGGTCTCTTTCAGGTCCAGCTGTTCAACGTCAAGTCCAGAACGGGCCGAGTTCAGAACAACAGAAGGTCAACAGAACACACACACACACACACACAGAGACAGACACCACAACACCACACACACACACACACCACACACACACACACACACACAGAGACACACACACACACACACAGAGACACACACACACACACACACACACACACACACACACACACACACACACACACACACACACACACACACTCTCTCTCTCTATCTCTCTCTCTCTCTCTCACACACACACAATCTCACACACACACACACACAAAAACACAAAAACACAGAAAACACGCTCACACACACACACACACACACACACACTCTCTCACTCTCTCACACACACACACACCACACACACCACTCACTCTCTCTCACACACACACACACAGAGACAGACACACACACACACACACACACTGCTGTGATATCTCACTATAAATGAACCGTACTGTATAAATCACTTAACACACGAGTCTTTAACTAGATCCCAATGAAAGAGCAGGGTATCTTTACCAGACGGATCTCACTGATATATGGACACGGTCTTGTCAATGTTGAACACAGTTGTGCTGCTCAATATTTTTGTGGAAACTGTGATGCATTTAATTTTTTCAGGATTCACAGACAAATAGAAAGTTCAAAAGAACAGCACTTATTTGAAATAGATTTTTTTTTTACTTTTTTGGGGTTTGTTTCGTAAACACTTTTGTACTGTCACTTTAGATCAATTTAATGCATCACAGAAGAATAGAAGTGTTAATTTCCACTGAATGATGGATCAGCGCAGCTGTTTTTGCTCTGGTCAGTGAAACACACACACAGTCGCCCTCTGCTGGTCACAGGAAGCAGCAGATGTTCTGCCATCCCATCATGCATCTGGATAATTCCACATCTCTCACTGTGCGGCTCCCATATGCTTCCCGCATCAGGAAACTCAAGAGCATCTGATCGATTCTCATCATATCGCTGTCAGACTCATTATTAGATCAGATATGAAACACGGCACCATGTTCCCAAAAAAATACATTAATACTTCTATCCATCAAGGATGCATTAAATTGCTCAAACGTGACATTTCTAATGTTGCAGAAGATTTCCATTTTTAAATAAATACTGTTCTTTTGAACTTTCTGTGAATCCAGAAAAATAAAATGCATTACAGTTTCCACAAAAATATGAATGTTTTCAACATTGATAATAATCAGAAATGTTTCTTGAGCAGCAGATCATCATATTAGAATGATTTCTGAAGATCATGTGACACTGAAGACTGCAGTAATGATGCTGAAAATACAGCTGCGCATCACAGAAATAAATTACACTTTAACAGAGATTCACACAGAAAACAGCTGTTTTAAATTATAAATATATTTCAGATTTTTACTGTATTTTAAATCAAATAAATGCAGCCTTGCTGAGCAGAAGAGACTGTTTCAGAAACATCAAACCTCTTGACCGTAAGTGTAAGTGAGGTCTGTGTGCAGTGCATGATGGGTATGTCAGTGTGTGTTTAATCTCCGCAGGCAAATGGAAATACAGCAGCAGCAGCAGATGCAGGCGCAAATCGAGCGGGAGAGACGATCGTCCAACTCAGGTCACTGACACTGATCGATCTGAATCATGACACTGTGGTCTTCTGTAGAGCTCCCTGACTGTGAAGCGCTGCAGGAATGAGAGATTTCTGTGTGTTTTCCCAGGTTCCCCGTTTCAGGGTCACCCTGCGGTGCTGTCTGTAGCTCCTCCCATTGTGGCTCCGCCTCCTCTGCCGATGGGCGGTCCCTGTCCCCCTCCCCCACCCGGGCCGCCGCCCCCTTCCGCCGGAGCTCCGCCCCCTCCCCCACCTCCTCTGCCTGTAGGTGGGTACGGGGGTCACGCCCAGGACGATAGCCACGCCCCCACGGGTCTCGCCGCCATGATCGCCGGAGCCAAACTGCGCCGTGTGCAACGGGTGCGACATCGTCATCACAGCACACTCACAACATGACAAAAGATTATCTGAAGCAAAAACCTGTTTGAAAATCAGGCAAAGTCAGGTTTTGAACATTTGTGAAACATTTGTACAACCAATATATTGTAGGTTTATTACAAAATATTCATATAATATACAAACACTGAAATAATCTAAGAGGGACATTCTAAAACGCTTAACGTGGCTTAATGTACTAAGACAGTGATATTAACAGACCAAACTCACTAAACATCACACTAATAAAGTATACTGTCTACAAAAAATCAGATGAGCCCTGAATATGATCTCAACGCGTTTAATAACACGTTAAAAAATCCCCTTTAGATTGTATTTTATAAAAAAAAAATAAAAAATGTTCAGTGAAAATGTCATTTCTACTCCACAAAAACCTCCATGGAACCACGAAGGGTTCATTATAGTGAAAAAAGTTTCTTCAGATGATTAAAATGTAAAAAAGAAATATCAGTTCTTTTAAGAACCGATCACCAGAAGGTTCAGATTTTAAAAGATGGCTCTTCCTTGCTTTCAAAAACACTTTCTCACATCGTCTCACATGAGAAATGCACTAAAACCTTCCCAGAGAGGCCAATAATGTTAATGAACGACACAAAACCGAGAGAGTGGGACGATCAGAGCGTGTGTTTGTGTTGATGTTTGTCTGCAGCCGGAGGAAAACTCTGCGTCCGGAGCCAAAAGTGAAGCGAACCGGAGCAGCGGCGGGAGCGGAGGCCTGATGGAGGAGATGAACGCGCTGCTCGCTCGCAGGTCAGACACCACCGGCAGCGCCGATAGATAGTGACATGACACCCATATCTGGAAGCCTTTTTCTGCCATTCAACAACAAAAAAAAAAAAACAGTAATTGGACTTTTTATTTCAGTTTTTTTCTTGCAATTGCGAGTTATTTCGTCAGACTTGTGAGTTATAAACTGATGATGGGTTATGATGAAGACTTTAGCCTGGAGTAGGTTCAGCCTCCGCCTGTGAGACACCACACATAATACACACTGAGAATCAATACAGACGATTAAACACACACTTCTGATCACAGACGGAAAGCAGCGGATGAGAAGAAGGACGCAGAGAGCCCGAGCGTGAGTACAGAGCTGATGAGATCTAGCAGCTAATCCTGCTCCAGTCTACATCTGTATTCTTTTTATTTAGTTTATTTATATACCACATCTCATACACAATGCTAATTCAAAGTGCTTTACAAAAAAATAATCCTAAGTAAATAATCACAACAATAAAAAACAAGGAATTACATTTTATAAAATTGATTTAAGATTAATCAAAACGGTTAATTAATATATATTTTTTATTTCACAGGACAATTGTAATTTACAACAGTAATATACTTATATTTTCATTCTAGAGTTAAAACAGTAATACATTTATTTCATACTAAGTATAGTTCAAATCTATGAACATTTACTGAGCGATAACTCGAGACTTACTGATATAAAAATTATAATTCAACTTTACTTGGCATATTACTTGTGCACAATGCACTTTTCCTAATATTAAGTCTGAAATGTGTTTTAATGTCACTTTTGATGAGGATTGTATGATCTTTGAATAATATCAGACTTTAAATGCTAAATATTTAAAGTGTACCTGAAGTATACTCGCAATAGTTCCACTTCAGCACAATCTAATATACTTCAGCACTACTTCTGCACAATTAAAAAACACAATAACAGTTTAGAATACTGAAAGTACAATTGCAGGACATTGTATTCGCACATAAATATGTAAATGTAGCATTAAATTGAAGTATATTTATTCTGAGGAGGGTTTAGGTGCACTTCTTTGAGTCAGTGTTTGTGTGAAAGGCTGTTGTTTTCTGGGAATGATTGTGATGTGTTTCAGGAGGATCCCGCGTCTCGAGGACAGAACGCTGCAGGTACCTGTTCATCTGAATGAGAGCAGAGCAGTGAGTGTTTCTCAGGTGAACGAGGAGTAAGCTCAGGTGTGCTGTGTGTCCTTCTGCAGATGCAGTGAAGAAGCCGTGGGACCGAGCCAATTCAGCCGAGAGAGCCGCGCTGGTGTCCAGGTCAGAAACACAACAAACACACACACTCTGCTTGGGCAGTTCTGAGAGAAAAATTGTGATTAGCTTTTGCATTTTTAATCCTGTGGCAGAAACAAGCTTTCATAAGCTACTGATAGTCTGACTGTCCAGCGCTGGAACACTCTTGACGAGCGTGTGTGAGAGTGAGACGCTCGATCATGTGATTAATGCAGGGATTGTGTGTGTGTTCAGGGTTCGAGCCGCGGGCAGCATCAGTGACTCAGACCCCTTAGACTTCGACAGAATGAAACAGGTAAAGATGACCATCAGAAACATACTAGTACAAGGTTTATATACACATCTGTGTCCCTGCAGCACAGAAGCAGTCATCAGTAGCACAGTTATATTTGTAGAAATAGACAACAATACATTGTATGAGTCACAATTATACATTTCTCTTTTATGCTTAACCTACTGTAAATATATCAAAACTTAACATGAAGATATTTAGTAAATCTCCTACCGTAAATATATCAAAAACTTAATTTTTTGATTAGTAATATGCATTGCTAAGAACTTCATTTGAACAAATTTAAAGATGATTTTCTCAATATTTAGATTTTTTTTTTTTGCTCCCTCAGATTCCAGATTTTCAAATAGTTGTATCTCAGACAAATACTGTCCTCCTAACAAACCACACATCAATGGAGAGATTATTTATTCAGCTTCAGATGATGTATACATCTCAATTTAAAAAACTGACCCTTATGACTGCTTCTGTGCTCCAGGGTCACATACATACATATATATATATAGTTTAAATAAAAAAAATTATAAAATATAATCTAAACTAAATGAAAATGGAAAATGTTGCCTTGGCAAATAGCTGAAATATATTTTATTCTATATTATATTTAAATTTGATAATGTTTTTTTTTATATACTGTTAATTATAGTTAGAGTTTTGTTGACTATAATAACTCCTGTGTTTTAATTGACAGGAAATCCTGGAAGAAGTGGTTCGTGAACTGCACAAGGTGAAGGATGAGATCATTGATGGTATGTTGTGCTGCTTTACTCTCCTGTCGCTCAAACTGCGACGCTAAGCTCCTGGGTCCGATTCCCAGGGAGCGTGAGAAATGTTATGCGTGCGTCTTAAATCTTTAGATACAAGCGTCAGCCAAAAGCATAGATGTAAACACACGTGTTTCAGTGTTGTTTGTGCTGTATGGTGGTTTCAGACTCTCATGACTGTGTTGTGCTTTATTTCCAGCCATTAGACATGAGCTCAGCAGAATCAGCAGCACATAGTGTGCGTCTCCTCGAGAGCCCAAGCCCTGCAGACCCTGCTGTAGCCTCCAGAGCCGGACGTTACGGCCGCATTAAAGCACACGGACCCACGCCGTCCTCGTTTTAACACGTCTGCAACGTCCCTGAGCAAGCGCGGACACTCTTCCTGCTGGACCTGATCTCAGTGGCAGTCTTTTCAGAGTCTTCTGCAGAAACTGAAGAAAACAGAACAAACATCTGGAGTCCTTTACTTTGTATGCATCACCATTATTGTTATTATTATTATTATTATTATAGGTGTAGTAGTCTTTTCATGTAGCTAGAGGTAGACATAGGAATTAATAATAATAATAATAATAATAATAATAATGATGATATCATTGCACATCCCTTTGATATTTTTACTGTTTTAATGTTCCTTAAGATCATCATAAGCACACTTCTCATTACCTCGGTTTTTTAAGAGTTTGTTTTTATCCTTTTTGCCATAATGATGTATGAAATCACTGAAGGAGGGTTTTTAAAAGCGTTTGAGGATGCGTATGAGTTATTATCTGACAGACAAACATCACACACCAGAGTATTTGTGATCATGTTGTTAATAAAATGTTTATTGGCTGCGAGGATATGGTGAAGTATTGTTCTGTTTTATGATTTCTTTTTGACCAAGTGCTTCCTGGTTTGAAAAAAATGATAATAAAAGATATACATGACGTGAAATAAAGTGTGAAGGGTGTGTTTCAGAAATCAGATTGGGTCAGGGACACACGATTCAGAGATGACAGAAACACAGCCGTCTCTGTTTACAGAAGAAAACCCACAGACTAACATATTATCATCATAATTACATTTTAATAACAAGTCTTTAATATTTGAACATTATTAATTAATTATTAATACACAGTGTAACTCTGGATTTTAAAATAATTACATAAAATAATAATGTGTTAATTATAGGAGTTTCTGGTGACATTTATATTCAGTTTAGAGATGATAATTATATTTATTTTTAAATATTCAAACAGCTAACCATTTTATTATAAGTGTATAATACTTATAATATTTTTATTTTAAATTATTATTAAATAAATAACCTAAGCACAATTAACACATAAAAAACAACACATATTATAATACACTAATACATCAAGAATAATAGTGATATATATTTTCAGTTTAGAATAACTTAACATAACTAAATCATGAATGAAGTTACATATTTGTGTATTTTAATTCAGAGAAAATAAAATAATTACATAATATATTAAGAACAAAATAACACAATGATATATTTCAGTAAAGTGCCAATTATTCTCAATTTGGAAATTTAAAAATATCACACGAGGAAATAACTACAAACGTAAAAAAAATAAATCAGAATTATTATAAAGTAAAAAAAAATCAATAAACAGTGAAATTTGGATTTTAAAATAATAATTGTAATATTAATAAATTGAAAAATAAAACCAACCTGCATACGAAACAAAACACTAATATAATAAATGTGTATTTTAATAAATTAGAATAAAGTATGATCAAAATAATAAGCTTTTCTACACGGTTTGTTCTGTGGCCATCTAGTGCTCATAAACATGAATAACGCCGTCGCTGAGGCGCGCTGCGTATGACGTCATAGATCACGTGCTTTTGTTTTTCGACGCAAGCTTCGGTGTTGTACGTCACTGTTAACCCCTGCGCTACGAATTGTACGAGGGGAAGCTCGCCAGACACCGTGCCTTTTACCCCCAGAACGCGAACTGTACAGATTTAGAGCAGCAATCGGGCGGGTTTTGTCGTGGAAACCTGGCAACCCTGGAGTGGAGAGTTATTTGTATTATCGGAGTGTGTGAGAGAGAGAGCGTCGCGAGCGAGCGTTGAACGCCACAGACAGCGGAGGTGAGCGAGGCGGACTCGGCGAACATGGCATCCGGCGAGACGCTGTACATCGAGGCGGACGGCTCGGAGATGCCCGCGGAGATCGTGGAGCTGCACGAGATCGAGGTGGAGACCATCGAGACCACGGTGATCGGCGGCGACGAAGACGACGACGAGCAGCAGCCCATGATCGCGCTGCAGCCGCTGGTCACAGACGACCCGAGCCAGCTCCACCAGCACCAGGAGGTGATCCTGGTCCAGACCCGCGAGGAGGTGGTCGGCGGAGACGAGTCGGAGCTCCGCGGGGAAGACGGCTTTGAGGAGCGGATCCTCATCCCGGTGCCCGCCGAGGAGCACTACATCGGGCAGACGCTGCTGACAGTCGCGGGCAAGAGCTCCGCGGGGCGGCTGGGGAAGAGAGCGGCGTCGGGGGGCAAGAAAGCGGGCAAGAAGAGCTACCTGAGCGCGGCGGAGGCCTGCGGGAGGAAATGGGAGCAGAAGCAGGTGCAGATCAAGACTCTGGAGGGCGAGTTCTCCGTCACGATGTGGGCTTCGGGTGAGTCTGGTTTCCCGCGGAGCGCCTCGGCAGGCAGGGCGTTGTCCGCTCCGCGCTCGGTCCTCTCTGCGGCTCTTCGCACCGTGTTTATGTTTTGAACGGAGGCCATGTTTTGGGCTGTCTGTGGGCGCCGCCATGTTCCCGAGTCCAGTATGGCGGCCCTGGAAAGATGGCGACGGCGCGGCGGATTGGAGATGGCGCGAGAGCGCTGCGGCTGCCGCGTGTAGGCCGCGAGGCGAGAGCGACCGTTAAAAAACCGTTATAAACGCGGATTTTGAATTTCGCCTTCAGCGGGAAGCGATCGCGCGCCACTTTGGATTTAAATATCCGTCAAGGTGTGACGCTTGTTTATTTTATTTGAGCGTTTGGAACTGTTGTTGTCTATTAAAGCGTTGCACCGTGTCCTAATTACACGCGACGCGATAGTGTACCTCAGATGTTAAAAATAAATTAAAACAAACATGTTAAAACTGCGGACCAACAAGATACTATCAGTCACTCAGTATGTACATTTATGTTAAAGTGTTTAATATTTATAAATTGGATCATAAACGCATATATGTTGTGCGCTTCCAGAGAGCCCGCCCACACACGCTTCTGATTGGCTGCGATATTTGATTGATGCTGTGTGGACAGCTGAGTGAGGACATGGTGATAGTTCACCCAAAGATTAAAATCCTGTCATTAATTACTCGCCCTCATGGAACATATGAGGGTGAGTAATTAACACTCGTTTGAACGCGTGTGTGTTTCAGATGACAAGAAGGACATCGATCACGAGACGGTGGTGGAGGAGCAGATCATCGGGGACGACTCTCTGGATTTTTCCGAGTACATGACGGGAAAGAAGCTCCCGCCCGGTGGAATCCCGGGAATCGATCTGTCGGACCCCAAGCAGCTGGCGGAGTTCGCCAGGTCAGAGACGCTCACCTTTACTGCCCCATTACCCCCTAAACCCAGGAGGTGTGTACTTCAGGCTCAGATATCAAACAAAGTTCTTCAGATGTTTTCAAATCTCATACATGCCCCTGGAGCACAAAACCAGTCATGAGGGTCAGATTTTCAAAATTGAGATTTAAAGATCATCTGAAGCTGAATAAATCACCTCTCCATTGGTGTATGGTTTGTTAGGTGGACAATATTTGTCTGAGATACAACTATTTGAAAATCTGGAATCTGAGGGAGCAAAAAAAATCTAAATATTGAGAAAATCATCTTTAAAGTTGTTCAAATGAAGTTCTTAGCAATGCATATTACTAATCAATAATTAAGTTTTGATATATTTACGGTAGGAAATTTACTAAATATCTTCATGGAGCATGATCTTTACTTAATATCCTAATGATTTTTGTCATAAAAGAGAAATGTATAATTTTGATTTGAAAAGGGAGGAAAAAATGTTTTGTTGAAAGGCGGTTTGAACTTGGGTTGATCGCGTCAGAAAGACTACGCTATGCACTTTAGCATCGACGCCACTGGAGCGGATGTACTGAATCATAAAACACAGAATCCATAAGAAATCAAATGGAATTTAAAGAAATGTAAAATGCTTGAGACATCATTAATGTTTATTAATGGCAAGATATCAAATCATAAATCGTATCAGAGTGAAGATATGAAGTCTTGTTTTCTGAGGAACTGAACTAAATGAAGCTAGCTCACGATTAAAACAAGAACAGATATCAGTCTGTAGGGAATGAGGTCCTGATTGCTCTGAATGAAGGGGATTTTCCTGCAGAACAAGACAACACTCACTGTATTTACAGTGTGATCAGAAGATGCTTCCATATCAGTGTTTGTTTGGAGCAGAGATATTCAGGATGGGTTTTATTAATAGCTAATAGATATTTACATTTAGAGATCATGTTGACATTGTTAATTCGATTTATTTCTATTATATTATGTATTTTGCAGCAAAAATTGTTAAAGTAGATGTTTTAAGAATGCTGATAAAACCCTTTTTTTTTGTTTTAATTTAATGTTTAAATTTAATGTTAGTAATAAAAAGCATGCCAAATTAATTGAAATTATGAAACTTATACAATTTAACAACAAATTATTAAATGTTTAATTTAACAAAAGTTTTTTTTATTTCTTAAATTTAAGTTTTGTTTGATTGATTGTTTTTATTGTTTGCCTGGTCTGCATTTTGATGGTTTAATTAAACCAAAAGTAATCAAAAAGCATGTGTAATCACTAAAATCATAGGCAATTAAGATGTTCCCTAATGGTCCAACAACTATCTGATGGAAATTAATGAGTATATTTATGTCAGTTTGTTTCTGACCCTGTGTGTGTGTGTGTGTGTGCTTGTGTGTGTGCGCTTGTGTTTCTGTCTCTGTGTGTGTGTGTGTGTGCGTGTGTGTGTGTCGTGTGCGTGCGCTGTGTGTTGTGCGCTTTGTGTGTGTGTGTGTCGTGCGTGTGCGTGCGCTTGTGTGTGTGTGCGTGTGTGTGTGTGCTTGTGTGTGCGCTTGTGTGTGTGTGCGTGCGTGTGTGTGTGTGTGTCTGTGTGCGTGTGTGTCTGTCTGTGTGTGTGTGTGTGTGTGCGTGCGTGTGTGTGTGCGCTCGTGTGTGTGTGTGCGTGCATGTGCGTGTGTGTGCGTGTGTCTCAGTCTCTGTGTTGTCTCAGTCTCTGCGTGCGTGTGTGTCTGTGTGAGTGTGTCTGTGTGTGGGTGTGAGTTGTGGTGTGTGTGTGGGGGATCATGTTAACTCCATGTTAGTTTCATTGAACTTGCTGTAAAACTATCTTCTGCTTGTGTTCCGTGTGTGAGTGTGTGTGTTGAGTGTTCGTGTTCTGTGTGTGTGTGTGTTGAGTGTTCGTGTTCTGTGTGTGTGTGTGTGAGTGTGTGTGTGTGAGTGTGTGTGTTGAGCGCTGTGCTGCTCTGAGCAGATGTTGACTGTGTTAGTTGTTTTATTTCTCAGCCCCTTCAGTCACAGCGGAGCTGGTTTTGCTCGTAGTCCCGTCCGGTGAGTCTCAGACTGAATCTCACACCTGAGGGTGTGTTATTGGTCACTGCACAGTGTCTGGGCTCACGGGTGGAAGTCATCTGAATGTCCTCTGATACGCAGAGCATGCTGGGAACTGATCTCTGATGTGCTTGTGTTGGTCTAGAATGAAGCCGAGGAAGATCAAGGAGGACGACGCGCCTCGGACGATAGCCTGCCCGCACAAAGTGAGTGTGTTCGTCTGGAAGCGATGCTGACAAAAAACACCAGCTTTATGTCCTTGGATCTTATCGATAATAATAATTAGATGATATTTTGCTGAGTGTGTTATTGTGCTGGTACCAAATGAAATCAGTATCAACAAAATTCATCTTTGCAGTGCAGAGGAAACAGAAGATGTGTTTACACTCTGTTTAGAGCCAGACATGAATGCACTTAATCTGAAGCGACTGGAGCGCTCCGCTCACACGCTTCTGTGTCTCTGACAGGGCTGCAGTAAGATGTTCAGGGATAATTCAGCCATGAGGAAGCACCTGCACACTCACGGCCCGCGGGTCCACGTGTGCGCCGAGTGCGGGAAAGCCTTCGTGGAGAGCTCCAAACTCAAGCGCCATCAGCTGGTTCACACCGGAGAGAAACCCTTCCAGGTACGACTCGTCCTCCCTGTTTAGACTACACTGTGATGTACAGCCAGCAGCTGTGATTTCATCAACTGATATGTTAATATACCAGCCTACTGAAGTACTGAAATCTGTTTTGTACCTTTGTCATACCTTGATAACCACCAAAAACAGGAAGTGATGAGTCACATGATGAACCAAAGCCTATCACAAGCAGCTTTTAAATATGAACATACGTTTATAGAAGTGCACCGTGCCGTTCACACAAACACTGAACACATCATCGTAACACACACGAAACTGAAATAACGCACTATACATTCATTTAACATACAACCCTAATGTACACAACTGATGAGCAAAAGCTAAGAATAAACCGTTATTTCAATGAAAAAACATCAAATGTGAGATGTAATGCAGAGAATTCTGGGAGTGTTAATTTACGGTTATTCACTATAAATAATACATTATTTTTCACTTCCAAAAACAGTATGCTACAGTCAAATTACATGTAATGTCCAATGCAGGCTTTTACTGGATATAGGTTTTACTGTAGTATTTTACAGTCTTTTACTGTTAAAATCACGATCATAGAAATGTTCCTCAGACAGCTGAGCACTCATGAAATACATCAGATTTGGGGAAAAATTCCATTTTAGTATTCCTGTTTTACTGGTTAAATTTAATTTTAGTAATCAAAAAGCATGTCTAATTAATTGAAATCACAAAACATATCAAATTTAACAACAATTTATAAAGTTCAACAAAAATTACATTTTTTGTTGCATTTTAATGATTTAATTAAATTTTAATGATCAAAATAGTCGAATTATCTTTATAAAGCTTCAACAATTGGAAAAAAATTTAATAATATTTTTACAATAATTTGGCAGTATGAAATGTTTTACTTGTTCAGAAATTGTTTTAATTTTTTTCTGGATTTGTGATTTAATATAAATTTATTATCAGTGACAGATATACAACAAGGGCCATTTAATTCAGCTATTAAACTATAACCAAATAAATTTCACGTCTTTTTTTTCAGATTTACTGTTAAATTTAAATACAGTAAAATTATTGTGATATTCTTTTTTTTTTTTTTTTTTTTTTAAAAAAGCCATAATAATAATATTATAATATTATTAATGTAATAATATTATTACTACTACTTTAAGTATATTCTACTGTACTATGGTTAGAGCTGGGCGATTTTTTTATTTTTTTATTTTCATTTTTTTATTTTATCGATTAATTCGAATTTAATGTTTTGCCACAATTTTATTTTTTTTAAATCGAGGAATCACGTTTTTGAATAGAAATATTGTTCATATTATTATAATGTTGTAGTTACATTTTCAATATAACTAATTAAAAATCATAAAAAAAATTGAGATTAGATCAAATATTCTGAAAAAATTGAGGTTAAATATTTTTGCCAAATTGCCCAGCTCTGATTATGGTAACAGGTTTTTTGTTTTGTTTTGTTTTCCTGAAGTTGAGCCACAGATGAATCTGTGCTGCTGTAGTGAGGATGTCTGTGTTTGTGGTGGATGGTGGTGTTAGTTTAGTGAGCGTCTCTAACCGTCCTGTGCTTCTCTCGTCTAGTGCACGTTCGAGGGCTGCGGGAAGCGCTTCTCTCTGGACTTTAACCTTCGGACACACGTGCGGATTCACACCGGGGACCGGCCCTACGTTTGCCCGTTCGATGGCTGCAATAAAAAGTTTGCTCAGTCCACCAACCTGAAATCACACATCCTGACACACGCCAAAGCCAAAAACAACCAGTGACCTGCGTCCTCGCACTGCTCCAGTTATCTTACACGGACTCCACGGATGATGCTTTTTACCACAGAGACTACAAACCAGTCGCTTCATTCTTTTCCACTTTTACTTCGGTCTCTCCCGTCTTCATATAGCTTTTAATTTTCTATTTGTCCAAGTGTGCATATTCTACACTTATTTTGGGGGTAAGCTTGGTAGTGCGGCCTGTGATCATGACTAACGGCTGAGTGCTTCACAGACGGGTGATGATGGGACTTCCTGTGCGTTTGCTTCTGTCTCTGTTGTTTTGTACGGTTGTGATGATAATCTGCAGGACGCTGCGGAGCGGCTGTGGATCTGATGTAGTCCTCTCTCGTGACACACTTTCAGTCGCACCACGGTAACCGCAGTGATTTTTCTTTGTTAGAATGTATCGTAAAGATCTAAACCATGAACTATCCTTTGTTAATATTTACACCTCACCTGTACTTCAGCAAACTACTATTAAAGAGGAAACCTCTGTTTCTGCCTTCCTGGAATCATACTGACCTTCTGAACATTTGACAGACTTTTGTGTTATTTAAATACTATTATAGTGTTTATAAGTATTTATAACCTTTATATTTCAGTTTTTGTTTTAATTTAACTTTTAGTAATTCTGCCATTTATTGCCAAATATTTCGATACATTTTGATTTTAGTCATTCAACTTAAACATGTTTTAATTAGTTGACAATTTATTTTAATCTAGCTTTATTTTAATTGCAAAAATTTTTTAAATTTTTATCATACTTTCTACATAATTTTTTTTGTAACAATTTTCAGTCCAAAATTGCTTGTAAATTTCACAAATAATTACATAGAAATGCATTAAATTAAATGTTAAATTTTTAAAGTAGAAAAATTTAAATTGTATTTTCTTATATATATATATAAAAACACATATATATATACTCCGATGATTATTTTACAACAGTTATTTACAACTGGGTTTGGGAATGTTTAACTAATCGATGTAGTGTTGAAGGAGTCAGTATTGGGTTTGTTTGAGATTCTCTACTTCTGTGTGAACTTGAGAACTCACGGTTCGTTCACTAAAAAACACCGACACAGCAGCTGACTCCGGCCGGGCTGGTAATGACTCGCTCGTCATCATCGAGGCAGATCAGCTGCCTTAATGCTTTTTTAATGTTCGTCTGGTTCTCAGTGACAGTGTATGAAAGTGCTCTGGTCCTCCAGATACTGAGCTTTAATTAACTCTGATTAATCGTTTTTCATCATGAAGACTCAGCAGCTGCTTCACGTTCAGTGATACACACACACACAGCAGTAATGGTGTGTTTTCTGCTGCAGTTACTGCATGTTTTATAAACTTGTCATGATAACTAATAGACAGATAACAGAGCATGTTCATTCAGACAGGAACACGTTTCATCACTTTGAGAAAATAAATAGATGTTCACATATCTGTAGATGTTTGTATGATGAAGCTCTGGATCTGGAAGGTCAGATTCCTTGTCCTTCGATCAGACTGATGAATACAAGACATAAAATAACTTGCATCCCATTTTTTCAAGATTGAAAACACTTGGGGCTATTTTTAAACTCATTTTACTGCATTTTAAAGGAATAGTTCACCTAAAACATTTGCTGTAAATATCCTCACTCTCAGTTCCTCTGAGATCAGGATGAGTTTGTTTCTTCATCAGGTTTGTAGAAATGTAGCACTGCATCAGTGTCTCATCAATGGATGCTCTGCAGTGAATGGGTGCCGTCAGAATGAGAGTCCAAACAGCTGATAAAAACATCACAATAATCCACAAGTAATCCACAGCACTCCAGTCCATCAGTGAACATCTGGAGAAGACAAAAGATGAAACACATCCAGCATTAAGATGTTTTTAACTCAAATACATAGAGTCTATAATCTATAATAACACTTCCTCCAGTGAAAAAGTGTTCTGGTGTGAATCAGGAGAGAAAATCTGCACAGATCAAGCAGCGTTTAAACAGCTCTAAACAAATATGTGTCTGGATTTTGATGTGAGAGAAAACAGCAGATCCACTTTTTCACTGAAGGAAGCATTATTATGGATTATGGACTCGTATTTTAGTCAATAAAAACATCATTATTTATATGTTTTTAATCCAGATGTTAACTAAATGACTCTAATGCCATTGATTACTTGTGGATTATTGTGATGTTTTTATCAGCTGTTTGGACTCTCATTCTGACGGCACCCATTCACTGTGAATGTGCAGTTGTTTGATATGCTGCTGATGTCAGTGGAGCGTCTGCTTTGTGTTTGTTCAGATCAGGTGTGTGTTCTCTGTCTCGGTGTTTGGGACGATCGATCTGAAATGATGTTCTCCGCAGGGATATTTATGCCTGCAGATGCATTATTAATGTTTCTCATGTTAATATTGCGCAGTGGTGCATGTATTGCATTGCGCCTGTGATGTGGACTCGTTTCTGTGTGTCTTTGCTGCGAGCGCTGCTGCATTTTAGATGAGATTCTACATGCAGAAATATGTTGCCAAGGTAACTGAGACATGCAGCAGCTCCGCTGGAATCCCACCGAGGCGTCAGGAGCGC
The DNA here is from genome assembly GCF_018340385.1 of Cyprinus carpio. Classification (NCBI taxonomy): domain Eukaryota; kingdom Metazoa; phylum Chordata; class Actinopteri; order Cypriniformes; family Cyprinidae; genus Cyprinus; species Cyprinus carpio. The sequence continues at coordinate 25,786,512 of NC_056616.1, read as the reverse complement.
TAAAATAAACCTGCGGATCAGATCAGATCCAGCCACGGATGAGTGTTAGAATAAAGAATCTGAGCTCGAGTATCTGGAGAAGATCCGTTCTGTCGAGTGATGCAGCTCAGAGAAGAGACAGATACACCTGTGCTACTTATGACTGCTTTTGTTCTGCAGGTACACAATTGTGTAAATAATATGTAATGCAATTCTATCTGTCTATCTGTCTATCTATATATATATAGAAACAATTAGAATTCAATATTAAACAATAAATGTACAATTTATGTAAATAATATATCATTACAATATAATTGTAATTTATTATTTATATTGTATTTAAATAATATACAATTTTAATATGATATAAGTAAATAATATATGAATATAATACAATATAATTATAATTTTAGCATATAATGCTACATTTGTTTAAATATATATATATATAATACAGCTGCGCAGTGCATTTCCAAAGAAACACGACACCATGCAGAGCCAGAAACATTACGAACGCACCCGAGACTGAGCTTCTGAGAAAACCCCATCAGAGAGCTCTTACCACAGCACTGAACACACATGCACTTATTATTAGAAGCGGCAGACGAAACTACATTTCCCAGCATCCTCTGGTTCAGTATTAGACACATGATGTCAGTCTGTTATTTTTGGTTTGGTTGTAATGGAGCTGAAAGCATCATTTATTTGCTTCTTATTTTCTGTCTGATGCTGAAACTCAACTGTGTTTCTGATCACATGGATCGTGTGCTTTCATTGATCCGGTGCAGCGTATCACTTGCTCAGGAGGAGTAATCACATTCAGTATTAACCAGGATGTTCATTCAAAGCACATTTTCCTAAAATCAGCTCTCGGCTGGATGTGATGGAACAGCTACAAGGTGTTTATGTAGTTCTAACAATAAAAATATGTCTTTGAAAGTACGAGACATCACAATATGATTTGACTTAAGCGACAAATGAGTGAAATTAAGCATGTAGATCAGTTATTCTAACAGGAAGTGTTCTCAAAACATGGAATGGTTAAAAAACATACGAGCAGACGTTCTTGCTGAAGCGTTAATGCAGTGTTTGTTCAGAGTTATCTGGTCATTAATACACAAAAAATCATTCATGGAACTTTTTCCCTGAAATGTTTATGTAAATGTTCATGTTTTTTAAATGTTACTACTCCAAAACATCCAGAGGACATTAAAAATAAATAAAAAAAAAAAATTATAAAAACAATTAAAAAAACTGCACATTTGAAAAAAAAAAATGATTTAAAGATTTTAAAAAACTGCACATTTGAACAGTCCGAGAACATCTATTTTTAAACTAATAAACTAATGACGTTTATGTATGTTTTCATAACTTAATGGGAACATTAGCAAAACACTCTAAGACCATGTTTTTGTCAGCTGGGGAATTACGCATTTAATCTTTAATAATGTTCACAAAACGTTAGCACAAAAACATTTATTAGTTAAACACTTTTAACTGGATGTTAAATGGTTTTTAAATGTTAATTCTCATTTCAAAAGGTTCAGAGAACATTCTAAAGTAACGTTCCTGTAATGTTTGCAAATTTAAACATTAATCTTAACATTCATATAACCAAGAAGAAATTTTGGACATTTTGAACATTCAGAGAACATTAAGCAATAACGCTTTTATAACTTAATGGGAATGTTAGCAAAACACTCTTAGAATTTAAACTTAAAATCAAATGGACTAGGAAATATCAATGTTAATACTGCAGTGAGGTGTTTGTGCTGCACACAGAGATGTGATCTGATCATCATCAGTCTGTCTGGAGTCACATGAAGAAACAGAACAAACTCAGACAGACTCAATCCAGAAAAAGATGGAAATAACTGACTTAAAACCATTTTTAGCTGCTGGAAATACTAATGTTCTAATCATTTTGGCCAGTACTGTATATATTTCCTTCTTCATTATTAATGAATTTTTATTTAAATATATCACTGTATAAAATTTATTAGAACATGCAATCAGTGAATTACCAGTATTAACCCCACTGGAATTAATGGAATTTAATTGAATTCCTTTGAATTTTGAACTCATGATTGCTCAAAAACAATCCACATTTACGAAAATCTACATATTTATTTCTGACAAAAACCACCTAAATATTACTCTTAAAAGTTTTCAAGCAAATATATTCATTTTACTTGCATAGACTTGATCGCTTGATAAAAATGATCAGTTTTTCATGCCACAGTAGTTTATCAATAGAAGTACACATTCATTTATTTGCAGTCTGATAAATGTGTGAGATGTGTGGTAAGTATATTTTACAAAAGTTTTTGACACTAACGTAACTCCGAAGTTAATTTTACAAAAAGTATTTTTGACACTAATGGTGCTCCATACATAACCGGCTCAAAATGACCTAAACACAAAACATGGTTATATCTCTTAAAAAATTAATGTAAAAAATCTCAGAAAAATAAATGATGTGTATTTTGAGGGTCGTAAAGCATTTGCAAAGTTTCATTCCCTTACTAAAAGCTATGCATTTTTTATTTTTTTTCTTCTGAATTTTTTTTGAATTTTTTATGCATCCAAAACAAACCCAGATGCATTATGAGGGTTAAGAACAGACCTTAAAGTCTTTATCCTTCTGTTTGTCTTCATTCTGGAGTCTGAGCGGTGGGTGGATCGCAGGCCTCCTGGGACGAAAACTGCTCTTCTTCTTTCATCACCTTCATGCCGTTCCTTTTGAACAAACACAAGAACTCGCTGCTCCTGAGGAACACCAGGATTAACACTTCTAAAAATAATTAGCCAGTGCTGCGGGTTTTTCACTAGCAGACCTTCTGCTTCATCAAACACATCATCTTCAGCTAGTCAGCTGCATCTCTGCTGGAACGCACTGATCCTGAGTTGTTCTGTAAGATTTGTAGGTGTTTCCGCTTAAATATCCGAAAGAATAACTGCGCATTTACAGTAGATCTCACCTGAGATTCCTCAACATCGTCAGCGCTGATTTACATATTAAAACATTTTATCAGAAGGTTAAACTCTCATTATGTCTATGAACAAGTCCAACAAGAGGAGATGTGATTTGAAAATGATTTCTCTTTGCACTGAGCGCAATGCACTTCTTGGCCTCTGAATATAAGCATTTTTTGAGAAATTTCTACGGTTGTGTTTGTGAGTTTTCCTCTTGTTGGAATCTCTCTTAATTCGCTCTTCCACAAATTAAAGCCTAAAAGCTCTTAAATCAGAGCAGAACGCCTGAAAGAAAATTCATAAAGTCTTGGCATTAAATGTTGCATGAACTACAAAAAAACAAGCATCTTCCTCAGTATTTCTGTTTTGTTTTCCAGTACAATTATCTAAACATCCTTAACTCAAGACACATTTACTGGAGATGCAAAATAAACACATGAAGTCTTGTTTACAGAGTTTATTTTATTATTAAAACAAGAACAAATCTCTGCCAATGGGGAATGAAAACTTTTTTCCCTTTAATTTAAGTTAATTTTCTGAGCTCATTAACAGATATTTGTTCTTGTTGTGATCATGAACTCTCCGAAATTAGATAAATTTCTCAGAAAACAAGTCTTCTTGTGTTAATTTTGCATCTCCAGTAAATGTATCTTGATTGAAGAATCTTGTAGACATTTGCACTGGAAAACTACAGAAATACTGGACAATTTGTGTTCCCTTCAATTTATTCCTTAAATCTTCGTTTCTTGGTTGTAAAAAGGTGTTAAAGACCTAAATATACCTTTATAAATCCTATATAATTTTTCAAGCGTACGCACCAAAGTATATTCCATTGACACAATTCTTCAATATTTGCTGCAGATGTTTCGCTGCCTTTTCCGTCTTTTATCAAACGCACAACGCATTGTGAGTCAATTTGAACAAGAACACGCGTATCATTTTCACATTTTATTTTACACAACATAACATGTTTGTATGCAGTGTCTGTGTATTATTCCATAAAACAAAGAAATATACAAGTCGTAATATTGTTTAACTATATGCAGGAAACAGTATTTAATTTGTGCTTAAAAAACATTGTCCTCTTCGTAAATCTTGACACTTGACAGTCTGAGACTATAACACACGTACGGTGGCCTGAAACGCTAAAAACCACAGAAGTGAAGTGCAAAATCCTCCATTATAATGTGCTTTCCAGAACCCACTCGGACTGGGACAGCGAGGATCTCCCATTCTGAGTCTCGCCCGAGTCCATCCGGGGAATATCGCCGCCGCTCATGGATAAGCTGCGTTTGGAGTGGAGCGGTTGCGCGTAGCTGGTGCACGCCGGCTGTCTGCATGAGTTAACGTTGAGCGAGTGACGTCGACTGACGCGCACGCAGCCCGCGGGGATCGTCTGATAGTTGTGGAGGCTCTGGAGCTGCGCTCTGCGTGACGACGGCGTCACTATTGTGGAATAGGCACGTACGGCGGGACGCACCTTGGCCGAGTTGTTCCTATTGGCGTTGTCCAGTTCTATGTCCACTTGCGTGTCTGTGCGTGCCGGACGGACCGGACTCGGAGACGCCGGATGCCAGCTGTGGCTGGCTGCAGATGTGGTGACGGTGCAGTCCGGAAGAACCGGTTTGGACGCTCGGAACGTGACGGATTCGCTCTGTGGCGACAGCTTCCGACACGCGTCCGGACCCAGAACCTGCTTGGACATGGACTTGATAATTCCGCAGACCTGATGAATGATTGGATTAAAACATATTAAAACATTTTAACACAAAACATTTTTGGGTTAGTTCACCCAAAAATGAAAATTATGCCATTAATTAACATTAATTTGTTCTTGTTGTGATCATGAACTCAACAAAATGAACATGAAAACAAGTCTTCTTATGTTCATTTTGCATCTCCAGTAAATGTATCTTGACTTAAGAATCTTGCAGACATTTGCACTGGGAAACTACAGAAATACCGGACGGAAAATACTGGAGACATTGAAATACTGGATTCGTGTTCCCTTCAATTTATTCCTTAAATTAAATGAACAAAGAATTATTATTACAATAAAACAACATTTGGACCCAAAGAATTATTATTTTATAAAACAATTATAATATTTTTCAAGTAAAACCATATTGTATCTGATCAACAACTTGTGATTAATGAGTAAATAACTTGATAAAAATGATCAGTTTTTCAAGCTTCAATGGTTCATCAATAGAAGTACACACTCATTCATTTGCAGTCTGATAAGTGTGTGAGATGTGTGGAAATGGCTAAGTAAAGTTTTTGACACTAATATAACTTCGTAGATAATTTTACAAAAAGATAATTTTGACACTAAAGCTCCTCCATACATAGCAGGAAACATGGTTATATCCAGGCAAAAACTTTTCTTTTTTAAAAAACAAAACTTAATATCTTAAATCATTTTACTTGTCAAGTAAATGCGTCTTGATTCAATAATGTTTAAAAATGTATACTAGAAAACAAGACAAAAATACTACTTAAGAGAATCATTTTTTGCAGCGAACGCGCTTGCGAAGTTTCATTCCCTTACTAAAAGCTATGCACTTTATTTTAGAAATGTTGATAATTGCACAGACCTGATGCTCGGACTGTGAGCGCACGTCGCCCAGCTCCAGGCCCTTCTCCTCGCCCTGCTGCTGGCACACCCGGTAGCGCACGATGAGGAAGATGATGAAGGCCAGGACGGACGCCACGATCACGCCGCCGATGATGACCACGATGGTGCCGCCGAGGAACTGTGACTGCATGAAGTGACAGCGCAGATACTGCGGCTCGGTGGAGAAGTGAACGCAGCCCACCACACGTGTAGCCGTCAGCGCGGTCATGGCGTCGTCGTAAATGGCCAGAACGCAGAGATCGTACGTCATTCCTGCTGCCAGGTTGTTGATCGTGATGCTTTTACTGGTCGGAGGAATCATTCTGCAACAAACAGACATCAGCAAACATGCAGTCAGAAATACTGCTAGAACCAGTCCACGTGCATCATTCAGAACATAATTAATGAGCTGTTATTCATCATCTGTGTCCCTGCAGCACAGAAGCAGTCATAAGTAGCACAGGTATATTTGTAGCAATAGACAACAATACATTGTATGAGTCACAATTATACATTTCTCTTTTATGACAAAAATCATTAGGATATTAAGATCATGTTCATGAAGATATTTAGTAAATTTCCTACCTTAAATATATCAAAACTTAATTTTTGATTAGTAATATGCATTGCTAAGAACTTCATTTGAACAACTTTTAAAGATGATTTTCTCAATATTTAGATTTTTTTGCACCCTCAGATTCCAGATTTTCAAATAGTTGTATCTCAGACAAATATTGTCCTCCTAACAAACCACACATCAATGGAGAGATTATTTATTCAGCTTTCAGGTGATGTACAACTCTCAATTTCACAAAACTGACCCTCATGACTGGTTTTGTGCTCCAGGGTCACATTTGATTCCATTAGGGATACATTGTAACGGGAAGGAACTTGTTTTAGTATCTTAGAGGAAGAAAAGAAATGCAAATGCAACATATTGCAAAAATGATTCCTAGGGAACAAATGTAAGTTATTGAAATGTTGTGGGAACATTGGAATGTACAGTTTTCTTGTCATGATTCTAACACTATTTAAAGGTTATAAAAAAGTTTCTTATACCATTCTACTAACTATATTTTTTTTCCAAAATATGTGTTTGAACGTTTACTTTTAATAGTATAAAACACTAAAATGTCCAAAAAATGTTTTACAAAAAGAATTCTCACAAGGTTCTACTTTGCAGTTTCCCAAAATACAACATTATTTGAGTTTTTAATAATCTTCTAAGAACTTAAAAATGTGCATTTTCTTGTTGTGATTATAACATCATTTAAAAGTTACAAAAACATTTCTTAAAGTTCATCAAGTACAAATAACATCATAAGGATGTTTTGAGAATGTTGAACATTATGAGAACATACCAAATACTGATAAAGTTATAAAAAACCTTTCATAAACATTCATTTGAGAATATTTTGTCCTAACATTTATAAAACTTTCAAAAGAACATTAGTGAAAGTTGTGAGAAGGTTCCTTGTTAGCTGGGATCTTACTTTTTGTCTTTTTCAGTGCAAAAAAATCTTAACGCGCTTAAATTAAGAAATACTGTATTTACTTGGGAAGAAAATGTCTTGCGATATGAAGTCTTGTTTTCTGAGAACTTTGTCAATAGGAAGTGAGTTTAAGCTTAAAACAAGAACAAACATCTGTCAGCTTGTTTTCTCTTTAAAGGAATGATTAGCTACTCATAAACACTTCATTTTGATGAATTTATTTGTGTCCAATCCAATCAATAATTAAGTCTCACAGGATAACAAGAAGTTCTTTTATTCACCAAAATACCTGGCTACAGTGGCTACACTGTATTGTTCTGAATCACTAAAACAAATCGACTCTTGACTTTTTTTTTTTTGGAATTAGACTGCAGTGTTTGCACTGTATTGTTTTGATTCACCAAAAATAACTGGCTCATAAGAGTCATTCATTCAGGAATCAGACTACAGCTGACGTGCTGTATTGTTTTAAAACACTAAAACCAATCGAGTCATTAGAATCATTCAGCAATCAGACTACACTGATTGCGCAGCAAGGTTTGATTCAGTAAAAAGAGCCGGTTCATAAGACTCACTCGTTTGGGAATCAGATTGCACTGGTTGCTCAGTACGGGTTTGATTCACTAGAAAGAACCAGCTCATAAGAGTCATTCAATACTGTGATTGTGCGCCAGTGTACAGTAAATGAAGAAACATTATTTTAGTATGGTTTTCTGTTCATGCAGACAGAAACATGCATGTGCAAGGAACACTAACGGAACAAAACTTTATATGGCTTCGTTATTTAAAAAGTATTCCCAGCCCTTCTCATCATCTGGGTGGTGATTTTGTGAAGTTTATCTGCAGAGCCGTAAAGCCTGTGGTTCCCAGCTGCTGTAAATCTCCCTTCATGAGCCACTGAACCCTCAGACGGTTGAGATTACTGCTGCACTGTTACTGCTCCTTCTTCTTTCTTCCACCATCAGTGTTATAGTCTGTAGGGCCAGCGCGTGAGGAGCGATACACACCACAAACCTGCCCTTCACGACTCAAACGTGTGTAAAGAAGCTTTCTGGTCTTGTTTTTGTCTTGTAGGACAATTAATATTGAGTGACATTATTGATCTGACTGCACTGATACTCTCGGATGAGAACAAAACTTGAACCCAGCTCATGTTCTGAATCTGATGTTCTGTTCTGGTGTTTTCTCTTGGTTATGTGAACATTAAGGGATCATTCTATTGTATCATTTCACAAATCATGTTACTTTTGAATATTCTGAAACAAGTAGCAACATTTAAAAAAATGTTGGACGAACGTCAAACTAAAATGTTTCAGGATAAAGTGTTCCATGAACGATGATTAAATAATGTTTTTGTGCTAATGTTTTAAGAACATTATTAAAAATCAGATAACTTTAAATGAGCGTTCCATTAACGTTACTTCAAGAATGTTTGTTAATAACTTTGAGAGAACATTGCCAGAAAAAAAGGTTATTTAAAGGTTCTCTGAACGCTCAAAACATCCAGGTTTCTTTTTTATGTTTTAGAAGTGTTAATTTAAATGTTGAATGTTTAGAAAATATGTTTGTTTTTTTCGTCATATGAACGTTAAGGGAACATTCCACTGTATCATTTTACAAACATTATGGGAATGTTACTTTTGAATGTTCCGAAATAAGTAATAACATTTAAAAAGTGTTAGATGTCTGACTGAAATGTTTCACGAAAAACGTTCCATGAACGATAATGTTTTTTAACATTTTGTAAACATTAAATACCAGAACAAATGTTCTATTAATGTTACAGCAAGAACTGAACTAAATAATAAGCTACTTTACAGTTGTAGGTTGCTTTATAATTGATAAATTAATTGAATTTTTTTTTAATTATGTATTTTATTTCAGTGTTTTATTCATCCATCTGTGCACTGCTCTCTGAAATGCTGGAATATTTAAAGGTGTTTAAAACCAAACCGGCTCACCTGTACACTAACGAGTCGTCATAAGTGCCGTTGTATTGGACCTGGAACATCCGAATCCCTGGAATATTCCTCTGAAAGTTGAACTTCACCAGAGCCGTGGATGCGGTGATCTCCGAGATCAGGACCCTCTTCTCCTGTCCACCCTTGTTGCCCATCGAGGGGCCTCCGTCTCCGCCCGTCTTGGCAGAAGTGGCGATGTCGGACGACCCTGGGTCCGGCTCCTGGACCATACTGGTGTCGTTGGTGAAATGTGGAAGTTTGGTGATGAGCAGATCCACCGTCTGCTGCGCCTCTCCGGACGGGTTGGACGCGACGCAAGTGAAAGATCCAGAGTCCTTGACCGTGCTGATCAGGATGTCCAGGGTTCCGTCCGAATGGAGGACGGTGCGACTGGAGTTGAACACCAGCTTCCCGTCCGGAGCGATCCAGTGGATGACGGGATCCGGGTCGCCTCGGGCTTTGCAGCGCAGGGAAACCTGCTGGCCTTCAAGAGCGCGAGTCTCTTGCGAGTGTCTAGTGATGAGCGGCGGCTCGCACAGGAACTCCTCCTCGGATACGGTCCAGAAATAGCGTCCGGCGAGATGCTGCGGAGCCGCGCAGGTCTCCAGGTCATCCTCGCGCCGCAGCCGTCGGAGCCACAGCAACTCACAGTTACAATGCAGCGGGTTTCCTCCGAAACTCAACGCGAACGACGACGGACCCAATACGCCAGACGTGGCCAGAACGCCGGCGCGCTGGAACACCGGATCCGGCGGAAGCTTGTGGAGCTTATTGGACGTTACATCCAGACGCTTGAGCTTCTGAAGCCCTGAGAAGGTTCCTTCGGGGATGTAGTTGATCATGTTGTGGTCCAGGTTTAAGGTGTGCAGGTTGCTCATGAGCTGGATGGCGATCCACGGCACGCTCTCCAGGTTGTTGTAGGATAAATCCAGCTCTTCCAGCGCGAGCAGGTCGTTGAACGCTCCTATGTGGATGTGCGTGAGCTGGTTGTTGTTGAGGATGAGGTGGTGCAGCTTGGACATGCCGCTAAACGTATCGTTGGTTATGTGGGTCAAGCGGTTGCTGTCCAGATGAAGGGCGCGGAGGTTCTCCAGGTCGTTGAAAGCGTGAGGCGTGACCGATCCTATCGTGTTCCTAGAGAGCGTCAGGTCCACCAGTTTGGGCATGTTGGCGAAATCCTTCCGCTTGATGCCCGTGATGAAATTGTCCCCCAGTCGGAGCTCGACGGTGCGTCTGTCGATGTTTGGAGGGACAAACAGCAACCCCTGTTTATCACACAAGGTTGCCAGATTGGGGGACAAAACCTGGCATATGCAGCGCTTGGGACATACTTGGATCTTCTGGGCCTTTAACGCCATTACAACAACCATCAAATAAACCAGTAGCGTCTCCATCTGGGTCGCGGGTATTGGTTAAACAACCTGCGGAGAAAGCACACAGAGAGACGTTCTCATTATCGTGCCAGACCACGAGCGCTGAAAGAAAATTAGTACTTTTAGAGCGCGTTAAATTGATCAGAAGTGACATTTATAATGTTCCAAAAGATTTCACATGAGCTTTCTATTCATCTGCGAATCCTGAAACATAAAATGTATGATCGTTTCCACAGAAATATTGTGCAGCACAACTGTGTTCAACATTGATAATAATCAGAAATGTTTCTTGAGCAGCAGATCATCATATTAGAATGATTTCTGAAGATCATGTGACACTGAAGACTGGAGTAATGATGCTGAAAATACAGCTGCACATCACAGAAATACATTACACTTTAAGAGAGTAATTCACACAGAAAACAGCTGTTTTACATTCTAATAATATTTCACAGTTTTTACTGTATTTTTTTATTTTTATTTTATAGTAAATGCAGCACTGGTGAGCAGAAGAGACTTTTAAAAAAACATTTAAAAATCTTCATTAGTTCCCAAACTTCTAAATGGCAGTGTACAGACTACCACAAAAATGTGTGCATGAGCTTACATGTAAGATGAGTCATTGATATTTATTAATATTGCCTAAATAAATGCTAGAAGCTTTGATGTTTAGGAGCACAACAGATGACGTCAGAACACACATGAGCTAAAAGCTACAAAACACTAGTTATATTTTTTCTGCTATCTTTAATACATGTACAAACAAACCAAATAATCCATACAACCATTTCACGACCATCACGTCAGAGAATCTTTCTGGGGACATTTGTTAAAGCTCATGCTCCACTGACGCGCTGTTTTTGATATGATAATGCTGATCCTTTCATCTTTGTGTTTGGTGAGATGAAAGACTCCTCTGGCCGCCCAGATACTCATCAGAATTAGTCTGACGTCTCCAAAGACCGAGCAAGCATCAACACAGATGCCACATCAGGAGAGACGCGGCGTTCCCTCGCATCGATTCGCTCGGCTCTTCGGGGCCGCTCGTGTTACTTATTACTGAGAAACGTATTCTCTGAATGACTCTTAGGTCCTTGACGAGATATAACATTTCATACCAGCTACAGTTTTGATTAGAATGCTTCTTTGCAAAGATCATGAATGTTTAATTGAGGATGTTTAATTATGTGTGCATTTACAGAGAAATCTGAGCATTGGTTTGTGGTTTCTGTTGCTTTACAGGGTGTGTCTAACATGCACTAAAATATCATTGTGACTTCTGTCATTTGTAACCTCAGAAATTCCCATCTCTTCTGAACGTCGAGCGCCGTCATGGGTGCTAAGCCTTTCAAAGCAGTGCGCTGAGAATGCATTCAATAATAACCTGTCGTGCATCAGGCCTGCGATCATGAGAGAGTCTGCATCATTAGACTGTCATGCAGACAATAGAGGAGCCGGCATGTAAAAATAGGCAATAAACGTGAAGGATGAGGGTGACACCTGACATCTGATAGTATTGAAGAGCAATGAAAAGAGAGCGTGCTAAAGAATAAAATGCATGAAATAAACAACAGGAACATGCGTGCGGATTCATCTCTGTCACATGTAAAGTCCACAGCTTTAAATAATGTCATGCTGCCACTGAGCAACGTACGTGACAGTGTTCATGCCTCGTCCCTGATAAAATCTGTTCTAAAAAAAATTTCCTACAATTCCCATCAAGTTATAAAAGTGCTATTTCTGAGTGTACTCTGAACATTTTAGATTTTGTTTAACGCAAATGTTAAGGGGACACTGTATCCTTTCACAAACATTGAGGGAATGTTACTTTTGAATGTTCTCTGAACGTTCTGAAACAAGTAACATTTGAACGTTAGATGAACGTCCAACTAAAACACTTCAGGAAAATTTGTTTCA
>NC_056616.1:25749193-25769193 GCF_018340385.1 Cyprinus carpio | reverse complement strand
ATCAAATATTAATAATGTTACAAGAACATTCCATAAACAGTGTATCTTGATTACATAACCTTTCAAAAGCAGTACTGAAATGTCTCTGTTATCTGAGTAGTCCACACTGAATGCCTGGAAACAGAGTGTGTATATTTAGGCACACTCATAAAAACATTTTCAATAATTGATGCTTTGATTTTAACACCCATGCATCAGATCAAAGGTTATCTGAGCGTATCTCTCCAACCCTGAAACAACACTAACATGCTGAAGAGCTCATTTCACATCCCTGGAGCAGAAAAATCACCCAGTTACTGCCTGAAGAGCCTGTCTTCACACGCAAGCACGCACAGTCTACTGAACACTCACGCAAAAGCTCGATCTGTGTCAATGAAACGAGCATAAAGACACTCTGTCTGAAGGCCAGTGCTCCTCTGAGATCTGTCCACGAGGGACCCTGATACTTGCTCTCAGCTCAGTGTAAAACTGCAGTAGACCTGCCTCCATTCCGAGTCTGCAAATGCACTGCACACGATTTACTGATAACGAAACACGACATGCATCCTTCATTTCGCAGCTTGTGACCTTGCAGATGTTCTGATCGAGTGCATTCGTTAAATGTGTTATTCTGGGTATCTTTCTCAAGATCTCAGGGATCTGCTCAGAGAACGAGGACGCCGTGTCTCAGCGCGCATCTGCGGATGGAGAAGCATCTTTACCTGTACAAGATATCAGCTTTGCTTCGTAGGGGCAAAGCACGGCGTATTTCCACCCAAATCACCGCATTTTCAGCAGCTCCTTCCTCCTGATGACCCAGATAGATCAGTGGGCATCAGATCCTCCCTCATCAGCGCCTCCGATGCGCTTCCAGATGTCCATGACCGAAGCAGCTGATCAAACACCGTTCTGTGATGTGTGATATGTTCATTAGGATTCTCCTTTATTAATGAAACCACAGACAGAAGCTCGAGCCGGGATCGCCTCTCCGCATTACGCCTGCATGCACCCAAATTACCAATCCTAGTACGACTAGGGCTTGGCTCATGAATATTAATTAGGTCACGCTGCAGCCTTCCAATTGAACGGCGCGCTTTGGAATATTAATCAAACACGCTGACGTTGAGCGGTTACCCTCCTATAGCGATGGATTGTTCTGGTATATGTTTTTTTTAGTTTTCTTTATTTGGTAATATCTGTGTCCCTGCAGCACAGAAGCAGTCATCAGTAGCACAGGTATATTTGTAGCAATAGACAACAATACATTGTATGGTTCACAATTATACATTTCTCTTTTATGACAAAAATCATTAGGATATTAAGTAAAGATCATGTTCCATGAAGATATTTAGTAAATTTCCTACCATAAATATATCAAAACTTAATTTTTGATTAGTAATATGCATTGCTAAGAACTTCATTTGAACAACTTTAAAGATGATTTTCTCAATATTTAGATTTTTTTGCTCCCTCGGATTCCAGATTTTCAAATAGTTGTATCTCAGACAAATATTGTCCTCCTAACAAACCAAACATCAATGGAGAGATTATTTATTCATCTTCAGATAATCTATAAATCTCAATTTCACAAAATTAACCCTCATGACTGGTTTTGTACTCCAGGGTCTTATGGGTTAAAACATGGAAACTGCCAAATAAGTTTTGTATCAATAACAAAATTAAGGAAGAGTCTTTTTGCATTACTGACACTGTTTTCATATTTAATACTGTAAAGCTGCTTTGACACAATCTGTATTGTTAAAAGCACTAGATAAATAAAGGTGACTTGACAAAATACTTCACAGAATTGATCCTGCTAAGCATGCTTTGGACAGATTTAAGCTTAATATTTTATGTAGCCTACCTGGGAATTTTGTGGTCAAGAAAAGGAACTATTTTACATCTTTTTTTTCATTGCCTATTTACTCAAGATTATTTTGGAAGGATTTGGATTTTATATTAACGGAAAAATAGAGTGTATGATAGAAATTTGTATATTTGATGTGGGTTTTTTTTATACAGAAAATGAAAATTTTAATTGTAAAGAAGAACATATTATACATTTGTTTATTTTATTAGGAAAATACCGTATACACAAGAAGAAGTGGGCACAATGTGCACTCTTAAAAATAAAGGTACTTCAAAAGGTTCTTCAAGAGATGCCATAAAATAACCATTTTTGGTTCGACAAAGAACCTCTCAGTCACAGAACTATCTCTTTATAATCTGAAGAATCTTCAGGGAAGCTTTTGTGAAGCAGAAATGTTCTTCAGACGTTAAAGGATCTTCATGGAACCATTGAGAAATGTTCTTCAATGGCATCATGAAGCACCTTTATATTTAAGAGTGTAGACCAAATTCTTTACATTTTAAATGACTTTAAATTATTGAAAAATCTTTTGCAAAAAAGCACTGAAAACATAATGCTCTGAAAGAATTGAAATGTATGTAATTTTCTTCCTTTATTTTCTTCTCTTTTATTTTTTTCTCTGGCAGCTTTTTTTAATTTGATCATGTGAATATGTAAAGCCTCTTGTTCTTGTGGCACTGAGTTAATAAAGCATTAAAAAAAAAGATTCTTCTGGTATATCAGTTATTGTATGATTTTTTAATATTCTATATTTTAACACTACCTCTCCAGTGGTGAAGTATATTCTTTTAAACAGTTTTGTTTTTATGTATTTTATTGTATAATACTGTGACATTATTATATTGTTATGTAATATTAATTTGAAATCGTTGATGTAATGTTGTTGTTGTCTAATGTAAAAGCGTGCCTCTAGAATATTAATCGAGCTCGCTGACGTTGAGCTCTTACCCTCCAATGGGACGTCTGGTCTCATGAATATTAAGTAGCAAGCCTTCTCCGTAGTAGGGTTGGTAAATTCGCCAGCGGTTCGTCAGAGAAAACGCCTTTGTGGAGACGGGACTGAATTCGGATCGGCTCTCAACAGTGTGATGTTTCCAGATGGCTGTGATTGTGATGGAGCAGGTCTGAGATCAGTCTGTCTCTAATGCAGTGAAACATGCACATGTGGCATTTTCTGTCAGCATCCTCATATTAAACTCAACAGCACAGCAGAAGATGAAGAAGACTAATAAACGCTGTATTTGGCTTAAAACAGCGGTATGCAGAGAAGGTTTGCATTCAAGCAGGCTAAATGTAAATGGAGATCGGGGTTAGTTGTCACACACTTTGTATGTTTTGAGTCATAAATGCATGTTTTTTTTGGTTCTGAACATATTCTCAGTGTGCTTCGAACACAGCGCTCAGTGTCGGGGAATAACTAGTTACATGTAACCGCGTTACATAATTCAGTTACAAAATAAGGTTACACTTTATTTTAAGGTGTCCTTGTTACAATGTGATTATACTGTATGTAAGAACTGAGTATTATTAATTAACTCCATGTACTTACTATATGGTTATTGTTAGGATAAGGATATGGTTTAGGGTTACTTGCATGTGATTATGCATAATTAATTGTTATTATAATAGTAAGTACATGTAACGTGTAACAAGGACACCTTAAATTAAAGTTTTACCCAAAATGAATGTAACTGTAGTTACTGAGGGAACAAGTGTAATTAAATTACAGATACTTATGAAAATGTTAACGATTACATCTGAATATTTTCATACAGATTTAATTGATTTCTTTCCCAAAATGCATTGACTACGCTAAAACATGAGACAGCAATGTTTCAGGAGTTTAGGACACACGCTTATTCAATAACTGTTCTATATCCTATTTGCATTTGTGCATATGCTTAATTTTTCATGATACTATAATACTGTACTGTAAGGTTAATCCTGCCTGCTTTAAATGTTTAAAAAAATGAGTAAAAAACAGTTTAGAAAAAAAGTAATCAAAAAGTAATCAAATATAACCAGTAACATTTCTTTAATAAAGTAACTGAAATAGCTACACTACTTATCACATTTTAGATAGTGGAACTATAATCTGTAACCGATTGCATTCCCACAGTAACCGTCCCAGCACTGCTGCTCAACACGGCTTTCCAGGAGAATCTGTGCTATACTTATAGCTTTTAGCTGATGCCAGCAGATGATTGTGATGAAATCTAAAGGTCAGTGATCTGAGATTCACTCAGACTGAGTCTTGTTCTCGGTGGAGTCTGGCATGAAGGCAGATATTGCTGATGAAGGAAAGCAGACATTTTCCTTACATGATGCTAACAAAGCACTGAAGATGATGACAGAGCGTTATGTTGAGTGAAAGCTGCTCGACCGATGGGTCACGACTCTCAAAGGTGATGTGTACAAATCTCAAAAGTCATAAGAATGGGAAGAATTTGTTAAAAAACATCAATTTTCAATAGTTTACAACAGTATAAATTAACATTGCATGTGTGATAAGTAACTTTACGTTGATTTTTATTTGTTGAAAATGTAAAAATGTTAGCAAGAAAAAAAAATTGGGAGAATTTGAAGAAGTTGAAAGTTATATATGCAACAGTAACAATGTTCAGGCAGTGCTCAGGGTGTAAATAAAAGAGATTTGCACTTTGTTACACAATGGTGTCCTGATTGTTTTCTCTGGATACAGACCACGTGTCCATATATGTAGATATTTTTTATTCTCAAAAAGAGCTTCATGTTCAAAGATGATATCTGGTTATTATATTAATTGGTTCCTTCGAACCCCAAATAGATAGAAGAAATCTAAAACAAAGCCAAACCAAAGCGCGGGTCTTAGGAGGTTAAATTAAGGAAAATATGATCTTTAAACAAAATAAGAAAAATGATCATCTTGTGAATGTTAGTAATGAGTCTTGAGTTATGAGTGTGTGTATACATACTTTTTGTATTACGGGTTATGCTAAAACATAAAAAAAAAAATAAAAAAAAAAATAGAAAATACTTGTTTTGTCATGCATATAATGTAAACTATACTTTACAATTAGAATCTCTCCCCCTCTCTCTCTATAATGCACTTTGGATAATATAAACTCAGAGCGTGTGTGTATTATTGTAAAATTTATCATTTGTTAATGGTTTTAATTTGTAATTGTTTTAGGTTTATATCAGTTTGTAATTTTAAGTTCAAGTAATTTTAACTTACATCAGTGCAACATTTCTAAAATTAATTTTGTTTTAATATTTTTTTTTTGCTATAGCTTAATTAATTTAAATTTTAGTTTTAGCAATTTCAATACTTGAACATATTTAATTTCATTTCCAGTTTTGCAGAAAATACAGAAAAGGCTCGTTTTGACGGAACACTAATTAAACGCATTCCTGGTCACGATGTCGCTTTATTTATTTCTCATGACGTTGACGTTCGTCTCGTGTTTCTGCGCGGTGATACTCTGGCCCCGCCCACACTCTGCCTGCGTCACCACCTGCCGCTGTCAATCAAACAGACACCGGCACACTTTTACCATCAGTCCATAAATCATAACTCGGCGCGTATACACGGTATAAACTCTCAGGATTCATAAACAGACTTCGAACCATCTATACTGACTCGCGTCGAACTGAACCAAAGTTAGAGTTTGCGTGTAACTTCAGCGAGTTAGCAGGTACGATAACAAACCGAAATAAAGTGAACTACCTCAGATTAGAAGTGTGTGACTGCAAAAACAAGTCGACATAAGGTTTAAAGTCACAGATATGGCGTGTTGTACTGCGAGACGCGTGCAGAATGTGAGCGCTCAGCAGGTGAATGTGCTGAGGTGGCGTCGCGGTTGATCTGGATCGAGCTCGGCGCCAAACATGCGCCTGGCAGCCGCCGGAGAAGCCGCAGGATCGGGCTGGAGCTCTGCTGACTCCGCGGATCTGACTCTGAGCGGGTGAGAGATGACTCTGTGTCTGTGTGATCAGTCGATGCTTCAGCAGCTCTTTGTGTACATGTTCAGTCCTGCACTCGAGGCTTCATCAAACCCCTGCGCTGACGGATTTGTTGATTTGCTGACAGATCATAACGCGAAAGTCAAGTGTTCCTCAAGGGCAATGTCATATTTAGAGATGAAAGATGTTAACCAATAACTGCTATAATCGTTTAACCCTCAAGCATCCTTCTTATAGCAGCCCTTAATTTGTCCTTCGTGGACACATTTGGGCACGAAGGTCTGATCCGAAGTGTTTTTTTTTTTTAGGCGGCCGTTATTTTTTGAACAATAACACTGTATGACAGATGGATCGCTTTTATTTCGTTTTTTTTATTTTTTTATTCAAAATATTCATAAACTTGCTTACCATTTCATGAACAATCTGATGTTCCGATTTACAGGTGTGTAAATGAGTGTGTTTTGTCGTTTAACCTCTTAACTGTCCCCCCCCCCCCTTTTGAACATAGACGTGAAAGTACACTATTCAAACTTAAATTGTTATAATTCATAAACGCTTTTGAATACAGACCAAGGTTTGGGTCTCTTTTTAAAGAACACAATCCGCAGATTATTACAGAAGTGAAATCATTTCAAAAAATGAAAGCATAAAAAAGTTATAGAAGTTTAAATTTACTGTAAAGAAAATGTACTGTACTATTTTTATTATATTTTATATAAAATAAATATTTTATAAAATATGTTTTAATCCAAAATTGCTTTAAAATTAAACCCATATGTCTAAATAAGTTGTTTTCCAAATTTGAAGTTGATATAAAAAAATGTAGGTTCCTATGCAATTTTGTTTAGGCGTTATACCACAAACAGCCACCGGGTGCCATTCAAACTCCACTGAATTTTTTTGATTCATTTTTCTGTCACAAATGTATCAATTTCTCTCTCAATATTATGTCTATGACATAACTTTGTTCTATCTCCGATAAAATAAAAACTATCAATTTATGCAATATATATATTTTTTTGATTAAAAAAAAATTACCTCTGAAAATACCATATTTTTATGTAAAATATGCTTATTTTTTATGTTATATTTAATATTTCGTTTACTTAAGTAAAAGAGTAAGTTCAGACAGCCAAAACCTAAAATTTTGGTGACTTTGTTTACATCTGGTGACATATGATGGCATAATAATATAAAAAATATCAATAGCCCCTATATGGCTGTAGTATTCAGCATATAGGCTGAACTCTAAAACCATTGTTGTAAAGAACTTACGGTACATTCACACGAGGCGTCGACGCTTGATGGAGGGCGTTTCTGAAGCTTGGTGCTGACGCGACCGTCATAGCGACAATAGCCAATCATATTAGTTTTCTGGTGTTGTATGAAAGCGATTGGTTAGTGTCTGCACCAGGGTATTTGCATAAGGCAATCTGATTGGCTGACGCCTGCGTTGGTGCTTGAAAAGTTTAAAAGTTTTCAACTTCTGCAGCGAGCAACGGACGTGACGCGACTGACCCACAATTCATTTGGCAACACTTGACGACGTCACTCCATTCAAAGTAAACGAGAGGCGTTGACACTGTGAATGGGGCGTTAACCTCTTAAGTTTTAGATTTTATCACAAGTTGAAACTGTAGAATAAAAAAAACAAAAACCATTTGTGTTGGGTGAGACTATACAAAGATGCCAAACTATGCTTACAGACAAATCTGACCATGCTAGAAAAAAATCCAAGCATAAAGTGCTCTGAATTTTTGTATTTCCCATTCATTTCCAATGGGTGCTCACTTTTGTCCACGAAGGAAAAACTAAGTAGTTTTTTTAAACCACTTAACTTTGTTGAATCGAGTCAGTGTTTTGTGTGTGTATGTGTTCAGAAGGCAAACTTAGGAGAAGTAGCCAAGTCTTGTACCGCTAAGATTAAAGGAACTATTTAAAATAATAATAATAATAATAATAATTTTGCCCAAATTGTCCCGAAGGATGCTTGAGGGTTAATTATGATGTTTTGCTGATATGGCTGGTTGATGGGAGTGTCTGTGGTATATAAACAGCGTCTGCTCTACTCTGTCTTCAGTCTAAGGATGTCTGCGTTGCTCAGAGTTTGGCATCTTCTGGCCGTCTGGACGCTGCTCGCAGCTTCGTCTTCCTCTCAGTGGAACGGTCTGAATGCTGTGGATTTCTCCGAGAGGTTTGGAAATGCCCTGCCGTCGCTCAGTCGCCCGGCGAACGCCAGCCAGATCTTCTACAGCATCATGTTTGACGCGGGCAGCACCGGCACCCGCATCCACGTCTACACCTTCATCCAGAAAGAGCCGGGTGAGATGATGACTGTCTGTCCATCACTACATAGACAGCAGGTCACTGAGGGATTGAAACCCATCACATGGTCTGAACCTACTGAAATGTAAACAGTCACGTACAGTAAAAGGCAGATTTGTAGTTATGGAATTAATTTTGCCTGATTTATTCGTAACTAACTTAAACACTGCAGGCAGGGTTATTATATTTAATTAAAACCATTAAAATATTTTTGTTAACTGAAATAAAATATTACAAACATTTAATTTTAATTTCAGCTAATTGTCAAGGAAATATTTCTTCTTATTTTCTTTAATATGACGCACTAAAATATCTATTACTAAAACTAAAACTGAAATACAAATTAGATTAAAAAAACTATATAGAGTTATTTAAAAAAAAGTGACAAAAAATAATAAAATTGCTTAAAATTTTTATTAACATTTATTAAATTTTTTAATTAAAAAAGTAAAATGAAATTGCAAAATGTAGAAATGAAACTAATTCAAAATATTATTAATTAAAAATGTAACAAAATAATATTAAAATAAAAATAAACTCTAATATATTATTTTAACATAAATAAAATTAAGCCTGTTTAGGAATTATTTATAAAATATATTTCTAAAATGTAAAAATAAATATTTTAGCCGTGTGAAACTCAAGCACACTGAAAAATAATCTGAAAAATAATCTGATTTATAAATGACCTTAATGTGAGAATTATTTTTTATTTAATTTGTAAAATATTTATAAATTGTATTTATTTTTATTGCAAGTCTAGGCTGATTTAAGTCAAAAATATATTTCTCTATTACAATCCTATTAGAAATATAATATTGTTTTACGTGAAAAAAAGAAGCATAAATATTTTTTGTGTGATAATTAGGCACATTTCTCTCTAAATCTCTTTACTGTAATGAAAAACAATTTGATTCTAATGACTTCAATGTGAAAATTATTTGTTTTTAAATTGAAAAATATTTATACATCATAGTATTTTTTGGACTGTCCCGCTTTTTAATGTATGTAGAAAACTCTTTTATGAAGTGAACTCACTTAAAGAGTTGTGTAGTGTAATTTTGCCTGAAAAAAGTTTTAGAATTTTTATCGTAAGTTAATGTAAAAAATCTTGTGTAATATAACTTTGTTTGTTTGTTGGTTTTTATTGTATTAGTTATACTTGTATTAAAAAAAAAAAAATTGTCTAGAAAATGCTGACATTGAAGCTTTGTGCTCGTGTATCCTACCTCTCTCATTAGGCACAAATCCAAATATTCCATAATATTTCCACATTTGCGATGTATCCGAATGCTAAACTATTATTTATTATGTAAATTATAGGCTTTGTATTTCAGTCGCACCCCAACGGTGACACAGAGGAACTGATGTGTTTTGTGGTGTGTGTGTGCATGCCAGTGCGCGCACATTTTATTAATAATGCATCACTGTAAAAGGTCTACTTTTATTTGTGTACACTCACAATGAAAACAAAACATTGTGCTTTTGTAAAATAAAGAAAGCAAATAGGATGTGCTTTCTGCCATTTGAGTTTTTATATAGCACCTTTAAAACGGTTTCTCAGGGCGTTTTACATAATAAAACAAACAAGTAAAAATACAACACACACATGACAACCAATTAAAAACAAACTAAGATATAGAAATCAAAACAGTCCAGAAAAAGCTAACTTAAAAATGAACTGAAACTCAGTGTATATAGGCTATGTTTTTCCCTTGTTTATCTGTAAACTAAATCAAATATATTTCAAGTAATTTGGAAGAGTTTGGTTCCAAAACGTGATAAACGCCATTTAAAAAAAAAAAAAAAAAGAGTTTCCACCAAAATCAGTATTGTATCTTGTCGTTATTGAAAGTCAATTTATAATTTTACACAAAATGCAATATCTGCCGAGTTATTAGGTTATGTTTCTCCCTTTTTTCCAAACCGCGACAGACGCCAGTCTCCCTTCTCTGCAGAATGTCATATATCCTCTCAGCCAATCACAGCGCACCATTCCACGCACTCTCTAGACAGTAACAACCAATCACATTTTCCTCGTCTACTTTGTACTTTGTGATCAACAAACAAGGGCTGCAGATGAACTGCATGTGATTGTCAGGCGCATCTCGTCAGTAAAGCAGTTCTGTGATTAATAGTAATCTCCATCACGTGCTTTCAGGTGGAAATTATTCAGATGCATTTATTACACAGAGCCGTAGATCTCTGACAAGCTGCGCTATATCTCGTTCATTAGATGAATCACATTCGATTATGAACGCTATATCTTGTGTTTTTATTAATGCCATTCATGTTTTTGTTAATACAGCACATAGCACTAGTCAACTAAATGAATGTAACATGGCAAAGATGGAAGCTGAATGTAAGGGAAATGTCCTTTTGGGATTTCTGTGTTCTAAGGTGATATTGTTTTTCTTGTTCTTGTTCATGATTACATATTGCTGTAATTAATTTATAGCGTTAACAAGATGACCTGTTGAATTCATTTTGGGAGCGATGACCGATGAATGTATTTTTAGTCCAGTGCCTGTATATAAGATTAGTATTGACCCAGTACAGAGCCGGTCATATGTGGATCAACTTACTATGTTGTGTATTTTCATCAATTTCAATATGAAAAATAACTAACATATTGATTCAATGGATTTTTTGCTTTTAAAAAAAAACAAAACAAAAAAAAACATGGATTTATTGCATTTGGGGGGGGGGGGGGGCATAATACAATTTTATAATAAATCTTTGAAAATCAAAATCTGGATTTTAATTTTTAATGGTTTTATAACCTAAAGAAGCTATGTGAAAGTTTGAAACAGAAAATAGTGGTTTTCATCTTTTCCACTTTATTGGTCAAGAAAACACATTTTTACTCAAATTAGTAAAAATGGATTCATAGTGTTTTGGAACCAAACTCTTCATATATACACACACACACACATTCACACATACATCATAAGTGTTTATTGTCCTGCAAATTGATGCTGATTTAAAAAATGTTACAGTAATAGTTATAGTAATTACAGTAATGAGAATCACTGTTGGGGGTTATGATAATCACTAGACTGTTTTCTGACGTCTGTTCTGTCCTCAGACGGACTGCCGGTGCTGGATAATGAGATGTTCCACTCGATGAAGCCCGGTCTCTCTGCGTTTGCAGACATCCCTGAGATTGTGAGTTATTACGGGCTTATGAGTGATCTGCAGACGTGCTGTAAGCGTGCGTGTGTGCAGTCAGCGCTGATGTTTCTGCTCTCAGGCCGGTCATACGGTGCGTCAGCTGCTGCGTGTGGCCAAGAAGACGGTTCCTCCGGTGGAGTGGAAGAGAACGCCGGTGCTGTTCAGAGCCACGGCTGGACTGAGGCTGCTGCCGCCGGAGAAAGCCCACGCGCTTCTGGAGGAGGTACAACATGATCGCACGATGGTCATAAAACTACCAGTTTATTAATTACAATAAAATGTTTTAGTTTGATAATGTTTTTGTATTTCTAGGGTATTTAATGGCACTACATAATATCTATACAGTAGTTATTTTCAATTTATTGCCTATTGACCAGAAAAAAAAAGAGAAATTAAAGTGCCCCTATTATGGATTTTTGAGAATGAGCTTTCATGCAGTGTGTAACACAGCTCTAAGTGAGTGAAAACAACCTGCTAAGTTTTAAATCTGAAAGTGCACCGTGTATAAAGTTATTGTCTCTCAAAAGAAAGAGTCGACTCTGAAGTTGGCAGACTTTGACATCAACATGAAACATTAGCATATGGCCCGCCCACTTGTTGCTCTTTTTGCATTGGTCTGAATGAAAATAGATTCATTCTTTGCCAGTAGGTGCTACTTTAGGAGCGGGAAAATAGCTGTTTCCCTGGTAACACTGTACACAAACCATTACAGGCGTGATCCAATCAAACCAATCACCGCAGATTAGCGTCACGCAAAGGAGGGGTTTGGAAAAATGTATTGTTTAGCAAAACGTTTGGAGTCTAAGGTAAAAATAAAAGCATATTATAAGACAATGAACGTGTTTTTTGACCTTGCATGCATGTACACCTGTAATTGGGGACTCCCGAAACCAAAATATGAACGTTGCATAAACCATAACGGGGCACTTTAAAAAAGTTACAGAAGTTTATTGTTATAAAAAATGTGCAAAAATACTGTTTTCAAATTTTCCCAATTTTTTCCAAACTTCCCAAAATGTGTTTAAAAAAATTGGGGGATGATATCACAAAAAAATTAGCTTTCAGTAATATTTTGTTTGATCTAACTTTCCGATGGAAAAAAAAAAAACGAAGCAGACTGGAGAGCAGCAGAGGGTTCAATACAACTGCAGTATGAACGCAGGCGAATCTTGAACCGTGAATCTAAATCAGTCAGGGCTTTACTCAAACACCGTGGTATTTTCAGTCTCATCACGTCATGTGTGTCTGTCTGCAGGTGCAAGACGTCTTCGATGAATCTCCGTTCTACGTGCCTGTAGATAGCGTCAGTATCATGAACGGCACGAATGAAGGTCTGTCCGCAAACAACAAACACAGAACATCACAAATAAAACAACAGGAGTTTACAAATAAAAAATAGAAAAGAAAAAAATAAATTCAAGTCACGCTCAAACCAAAACAAAACAAAACTAAAACACAACAAAACAGTACACATTTTGACCTCAATGTGCGATTTGTCACTAAACTACACAAAACCCTGGTGAGGGCTCCAGCAACAGCAGAAGAAGAGTTCGACCAATCAGAGCGCTGGCTTCATTCCCCAAATAGCAAGAGGGAGGACTGAAAGATGCATAAGTTAGGCCTGTTATTAAAAAGAGACTGTGAAGCAACACACAAATAATAATAATAATAATAATAATAATCATTATTCTGTGTTTGTTTTTCTCGAATGTTTTCAAATGAAGTTCTTAGCAATGCATATTAGTAATCAAATATTAAGTTTTGATATATTTACGGTAGAAAATTTACTAAATATCTTCATGGAACATGATCTTAATATCCTAATGATTTTTGTCATAAAAGAGAAAATGTATAATTGTGACTCATACAATGTATTGTTGTCTATTGCTACAAATACACCTGTGCTACTGATGACTGCTTCTGTGCTGCAGGGACACTGATAACCCAAAACAATCTGATTGTAATTCTGTTAATGTGAGAATTATTTGTTTTTAAATAGTAAAATATTTGTGCATAATAGTAGTATTTGTTGTATTGCAAATTTATACTGAATTAAATATCAAAATATATTAGACTTATTATAATTTGTTGAAAAAAATCTAAATATTTTGTAATAAAAAAATTAAGATTTTTGCATGTACATTCTCTGCATCTCTAACTGTAATGCAGAATAATCTGATTCTTATGACTTTAGTGTGAGAAAAAGTAATTATAAGTTCAATTGTTCACAAGCACATCATGGTGGTATTTGTACTGTACTGTGATTTAATGCTGATTTAAATAAAACTATGTTACAGTATGTGATGGCAATCATCCTCATTGAGAATTGGCAGCTGGTTGTTTGAGATAAGAGTGTTAGAAACTACAGCAGCAGCGTAACAACCACACACCGGCTCAGCGTGCGTAAGATGAGGTTATGAGTGTGCATTAAGAGCTCAGACAGCGTGTTACCATCAGGTCAAAACACACCATTACTGCAGCACAGTTAGGATTATTATTATTATGAAGAAACAGACTCTGACTCGTGTGAAGCTGATCAGCTCTACATGAAGGAGTTGTGATTATTAGTGCAGGTGATTCTTTATTAAACGTCATGCATTGAGGTGAAATGACTGTGATGTATGTCTCTTCACAGGGATTCTCGCCTGGGTCACAGTCAACTTCCTCACAGGTGAGTCTTTCTGCACTGAGCTTATACACATGATGTTCTTTAGGATGACATTATCAGACATTAATAACTGATTCTGAAAGCACGGAGAGTAGTGCTGATTCTATCAGCCGTCAAACACCTGCTGATTAATATTTCATAAAATCATGCTCTTGTTTTTGTCCTTCTGAAGTGTTAATAGTTGTAGATCTTGAATGCTGTTTTCAGGTCGACTCCACAGAAACGCACAGAAGACGGTGGGAATCCTGGATCTGGGCGGAGGATCCACACAAATCACCTTCCTGCCCAAGTCAAGGGTCAGTGAGCTCTGCTTCTGAGCGGCACCATACCTGCGGAGTATAATATACACCGGGAATAATCACACTGTTCTTCTGAAACAAGCCTCTTCTGCTGACCCCAGGCTGCATTTATTTGATAAAAAATACAGTAAAAATTATGAAATATTATTATAATGTAAAACAGCTGTTTTCTATGTGAATATCTGTTAAAGTGTAATTTATTTCTGTGATGCGCAGCTGTATTTTCAGCATCATTACTCCAGTCTTCAGTGTCACATGATCTTCAGAAATCATTCTATTATGATGATTTGCTGCTCAAGAAACATTTCTGATTATTATCAATGTTGAACACAGTTGTGCTGCACAATATTTTTGTGGAAACCGTGATACACTACCATTCAGAAGTTAAAAATAAAAAGAAATTAATGCTTTTATTCATCAAGGATGCATTAAATTGATGAAGAGTGACAGTAAAGACATTTATAATGTTACAAAAGAGAAAAATTTTAAAAAAAAAATGTTCTTCTGAACTTTCTATTCATCTGTGAATCCTGAAAAATAAAACGTATCACGGTTTCCACAAAAATATTGTGACAGTTGTTCAACATTGATAATAATCAGAAATGTTTCTTGAGCAGCAAATCATCATATTAGAATGATTTCTGAAGATCATGTGACACTGAAGACTGGAGTAATGATGCTGAAAATACAGCTGCACATCACATAAATAAATTACAGTTTAACAGAGATTCACACAGAAAACAGCTGTTTTAAATAATAATAATATTTCACATTTTTTTTACTGTATTTTTTATCAAATAAATGCAGCACTGGTGAGCAGAAGAGACTTCTTTCGCAAATATTTAAACTCAAAATTTGCGCAGGTGTTCTATGTTTACATGTGTTACTAGAGACTAGTGTTTTGGGCCACCTAGCAACCACTAAAAGCACCTTAGCAACCGCACACAGTACTGTGGTAAGTTTCTGAACGGTGTGACTCTGTTTGTTGTATTTGACAGAAAACGGTTGAGAGCGCTCCAGCGGATTACATGGTGAGGTTCGACATGTTCAGCAGCACTTATGAGCTCTACACACACAGGTAACGAGGATGAGGATGATGAGGATGAGGATGATGGAAGATACATTAGAAACGGAATCAATTGCCGCTCTTAACATGTGCTCTTCTTCACAGTTACCTTGGAAACGGAATCAAAGCGGCGCGTCTGTCGGCTCTGGGAGCGCTGGGTTCAGAGGGTACCAAACACACACATCAACACACGTGATGTTGAACACGAGCGCCGACCGCTTCAGTCTTCATCTGTGTGTGTGTGTGTGTGTGTGTGTGTGTGTGTGTGTGTGTGTGTGTGTGTGTGCGCTGCAGGTCTGGAGAAGAAAGTTTTCCAAAGCTCCTGTTTGCCCAAAAAATACGCCGGTGAATTCAGCTTCGGAGGATTCAGTTATCACGTCAGCGGAGTCAGCGACGGTAAAACACAGCTAAACCTCATACGGCCATCAAGATTGTTCGCATTATGATGATGATTTAACATTTACCTCAGATTCATGTTATTGAAATGATTTATTCATCATGGAGGTATTAATGTTACAGATATTTTTCACTCATAGAGTAAAAGAATCACTGTGCTACAGTAAAAATAAACTAATGAGAAATACTGACTAAACATCTGCCTGCATCACAGTGAGACAAAGGGCTCTTACAAGCTGAAATAGTGTTACTTTTATTATTTGTGTACTATTGTAGCATTTAATAATAGTGTGAGTTTATCATTTAGATTTTTCAGGTTTTTATTTTATTTATATTTTATGTTATAAATCATTTTAATAAAATGTTATAAATAATAGTAATAGGAAAATATATAAATTGTAATTCTATTTTATTTATTTATAAAAAAACTGAATTAGCAAGTGGTGAAATAAAAATAGAAATGCTAAAAACAAAATAAGAAAAAATTTATTAAAAATTTTATTACAATTTAAATGTATAACATATTATGTCAGAAATTATTTCTGTAAAATAAAATATAAATGTAGTATAAAAGTATATAAATTGTATTTCTATTTATTTCATTTATAAAAAAAAAATATTACATGATATTGGTAAACGTTGCCTTGGCAAGTAAATGAAATAAAAATAAACAGAAATACTAAAATCTAAATAAGAAAATCACAAGTGTGTATAACAAAGTTACTAAAACTGTAAATAAATATAAAATAATTATAATAATATATATATATACAGTACAGGTCAAAAGTTTGGAAACATTACTATTTTTAATGTTTTTGAAAGAAGTTTCTTCTGCTCATCAAGCCTGCATTTATTTGATCACTTTAAATTATCATTTATTTTATATTGTGAAATATTATTACAATTTAAAATAATTGTTTTTAAATGTATTATACTTTAAATTATCATTTATTTCTGATGCAAAGCTGAATTTTTAGGATCATTATCACATGATCCTTTAGAAATCATTCTAATATGATGATTCATTATCAAAGTTGGAAACAGTTCTGCTGCTTAATATTTTTTCAGAACATGTGATACTTTTTTAGGATACTTTGATGAATAAATGAAAAAATGTTTTTAAAATATAAATATTTTGTAATAACAATATACACTACTGGTCAGTAATTTGGGGTCAGTAATTTTTTTTTTCTTTCTTTTTTTTAAATAAAATCAATACTTTTATTCAGCAAGGATGTGTTAAATTGATAAAAAGTGATAGTAAAGAAAAGATATTATTAGAATATATATTATTAGAATTGTTTATTTTATTTTGAATAAATGCAGTTCTTTTTAACCTTTTATTCATCAAATATATTAGACAGCAGAACTGTTTCCAACACTCATAATAAATCAGAATATTAGAATGATTTCTAAATGATCATGTGATAGACTGGATGTTACATGTGACACTGAAGGCTGGAGTAATGATGCTGAAAATTCAGCTTTGCATCACAGGAATAAATTATTTTTTTGAAGTATATTCGAATAGGAAAACTATTAGTTTAAGTTGTAATAATATTTTCACAATATTTCTGTTTTTTTTTCTGTATTTCTGATCAAATAAATGCAGACTTGATGAGCAGAAGAAACTTCTTTCAAAAACATTAAAAATAGTAATGTTTCCAAACTTTTGGTCTGTACTGTACATATATATATATATAAGAATAATAATAAATTTAAATAGAAACAAATTCAAAATATATATAAAAAAATACTTTAATAGCAATTAAATAATACTTAAATGAATTAAAACTGACACAAAAATAAAGCAAAAATTACTTAAGAAAATTATTTTAAACCTGGGAAGAAAATGTTTTTTTCGTCATTAAAATAATGCAAAAAAAACAATGTTCTGAATGAAAAGTCTTGAGTGTGTTAGTGTGTGAGTAGTGATTGTTTTCTGTGTGTGATGCTCAGGTGTGACGGGCTTCAGAGCGTGTTCTCAGGAGCTGCTGACGGTGGTGAAGGGCATCATCAAACAGCCTCTCGAGCTGAAGGACAGCAGCACCTTCTACGCCTTCTCTTATTACTTCGATCACGCCGTGGAGGCCGGACTCATCGGTGAGGTCCAGTCACACATAACACATTCATCACACACTGCACAAACTACATAAGAAATAAAACAATTAAAACGAAAAAAAAGAAAAAAAAAACAAAAATATTTAAATTAAATACAGTAAATTTTTTTTCTATTCCTCAAAATTCCTCAAATGTTCTCTGTTTGGTCTTAAAAGTCTTGTTAAACCAGAAAGCCTGTTAGTTTGTGACTGAACTCTTAGTTTCAGCATCAGTTTGTGATGAGAATGAATCTCTTAAACGCTGCAGATGAGAGCAGAGGAGGAGCCGTGAAGATCCGAGACTTCAGGAAAAGAGCGAAAGAGGGTGAGACTCATCTTCATCTCATCTCATATACCTGATCACACAAACCCAACATGAGCTCTTGTGTGTGTGTGTGTGTGTTGTAGTGTGTAACCGTCCGTCTGAACGCACTCAGCTCAATCCGTTCCTCTGCATGGATCTCACATACATCGTCTGTCTGCTCAAAGACGGCTTCGGCTTCAAGGAAAGCACCGTCCTGCAGGTACGTCTGGGTTTCTCTGTCTTTAACCTGCTGTAGATTCACTGGTTAACCCTGCTGCTTGTGTTTCCAGCTGACCAAGAAGGTGAGGAACGTGGAGACCAGCTGGGCTTTGGGAGCTGCTATCTACCACTTCCAGAAGTTCAGGATCCATTAAAGAGCTTCAGAGAAAGAAACGCTTCATGTGGAAACCGTCTCTGAGATGAACTGATGCGTGTTTGATTCCTCAGACGCTTCCAGAGACGAGCGCAGATCTGCAGACGACAATATGCTGTTGTAGTTTACATTACTGAGCGAATGTTACGCTTTACAGCAGTCTGTCTTTACTACGTCTGAGCTTTTCTTTTTTCCCCAATTAAAATTTTTAACAACATTTGTCTCTATTAACTTTCCAAACTTGAAGCAGATTTAAGTACAGTCATATTCCAGACAGAATCCTGCAATGAAGCTTTCCGCACCAACTCCAGACTATTTACAGAAACTACACCAGGAAAACACTTCCTCTCATCAAAAAATATTTTTTTCCACTCATCAGAAATCGTTTCTCTAGTCAAAATTAATTTTTTCACTCATTTACACATTTTCATTCATCAAAAATAATTTTCACTCATCCCAAAATGTTTCACCCATCAAAAAATATTTTTTCGCTCATCAAAATCACTTTCTTATGCTCGTGAAAATCACTTTTTTTTAGCTTGTCAGTCACTTTTGTTTTTGCTCATCAACAATCTTTTTTTTAAGCTTGTCAAAAATCACTTTTCTTTCGCTCGTGAAAATCACTTTTTTAAGCTTGTCAAAAATCACCTTTCTTTCACTTGTCAAAATCACTTTTATGCTCGTGAAAATCACTTTTGTTTTTGCTCGTCAACAATCTTTTTTTTTTAAGCTTGTCAAAATTACTTTTTTTACGCTCGTGAAAATATTTTTTCCCCACTTGTGAAAATCACATTTCTGCTTGTCAAAATCACTTTTCTTTCACAAGTCCAAATCACTTTTTGTCCGCTCTTGGAAATCACTTTTTTTTTTACACTTGTGAAATTTTTCCCCCCCGCTCGTCAAAATCACATTTCTTTCACTCGTGAAAATCACTTTTTTTTAAGCTTGTCAGTCACTTTTGTTTTTGCTCGTCAACAATCTTTTTTTTTAAGCTTATCAAATTCACTTTTTTTCGCTCATCAAAATCACTTTTTTTTTTTTTTTTTCACTTGTCAAAAATCACTTTTCGTTCACGTCAAAATCATTTTCTGCTCGTGGAAATCACTTTTTTTTCACGCATCAAAATCACTTTTTTTTTACGCTTGTGAAAATATTTTTTTCCCACTCATGAAAATCACTTACTTCCACTCGTCAAAACCACTTTTTTTATTCCCCACATTGATTTAGTTTCTTGTAGCTAGGGAAAAGCTACATTTGTACGCCGGATGACTCATGAAGGGACATGACTCTTCTCAGGCTACATGGCACGTCACTGTTATGTGTTATTTTGTTGTTGATGTTTATTTTCTTGTTGATGTTTATTTTCAGATTGCAATTAATAACAATAAATGTCTCATTGTGTTTCTGTAGTTGCTATTAGTTTGGTGTTTGGAATATGAAGTGTTTCTAAAGATGAATTCGAGAAGCGCGTTTCCTAAAAGAGTTTATTTACAAAAGCACCG
>NC_056616.1:25644193-25739193 GCF_018340385.1 Cyprinus carpio | reverse complement strand
CAAGTTCATCAGAAAGCATGGGTTCAGCAGAGAGTGACCTGTCCACACACACACACACACACACACACACACACACAGAGAGAGACAGAGAGAGAGAGAGCACGTGAAGATGAAGCACCCCAGCAGTGTGTCACTGAAGATTAACAGACGAGCGTCTCACCAGCGCGCAGCTGCTGTCCATCCTCAGACGCGACGTCATGACGCCTGCGTGACGTCACCGACACATTAGCATACTAATGAGCACAGCCCCAAAACACGCAGTGTACAGTGACAGTAATAAACACACGTGACCCCAGACCCAGTCAAAGTTACATATTCACAAAATCACATATGACTGAATATATAGCGAACGATTTGCATAAACTCTTAAATAATGATGAACAGATCAGAAATGAAGTTAACAAGCTTTTAAATCGTTCACAAACTAACAAACCCCAACTCACACTCTTTATCAACAAGAGGTCTGATATTATCACTAATGAAGGCTTATGAATACGAAGCACTTGTCATAATGAAGCACAGCATTCTCTCACACAATCAAACACCTCACACACGTCTGGATGATGATGTTTATGTCACACACTCGTCTTTATCAGCTCTGTGTACCTTCATCGCGGTGTTCTGGAGCCGCTAGCGGAGCTAAACACAAACACGAAGACAGACGGAGAGCACTTCCGGTTCGCGCGAGGAGGAATGTACTTCTGGGTGAAGAAGGACTCTTGATTCGTGTTATGGTAAATTAGCCAAAAATGAGCTGCTTTTCGTTGAGCGATGCACTTTGTGAATCCGTAAAGTGAATCGTTAAAAGAATCGGTTCAAAAGAACGCGAATCAGGCATCATTAGCGGCTTTCTTCGCTCACGATGCCTGATTCTCTGATTCTTTTGAACCGATTCTTTGAACAGATTCTTTCTGAAAGACAACTTTTTTTTTTTTTTACTTTTTTTTTCTGAATCAGAAAACAATACACATAATTATATTACAGTAATATTTTTTCTTAAATATTCTTTTTAAATTTACAGTAAGATGTTACCAAATTAATTTTAATATAACATTTTATTTTCCATTTTTATTTTAATTATAGTTATTTTTGTATTAATTTAGATTTATGATTTGTTTGTTTTTTTTGCCATTTTTAAAAAAAAAAAAAACTATTTTTTTAATATGTTTATACAATTTTTGCCCCCCCCCCCCCCCATTTTTGCTTATTTTAGAACAAGTTAAAAGTAAATGAAAATCAGAAATATTTCTTTGCCTTTTTTAAAATATTTAATGTGAATTTTATTTATCACGATGTTTTTAGTTTTAAAAGCAAGCATTTGATTTTATTTATATTTGTATTATTTTCATATATTTTTATTTTATTTGTATTGACACTGACACAGAATGGTGCTGAGGAGATTCAGGGACACATTTGACAATTAAAATTATTTTAATAACTTTATGACATAAATGAAAACATTTTACAGTGTATTATTCAGTAAAACATGTCTTAAAAGTTAAAGAGTGGAAAAAAAAGTAACAATGTAAAAAGAACAAAAAACAACAAAGAATCAGTAAATGAACATATAGCCACAGCTTTGGTTTTGTACAGCTGAGAAATGTTTATTCATATCCTGTTTGAAAGATGAACTGAAGATGATCTAGAACATCATGTATTACTGATGATTGTAAGTCAATATAATGCTGGATTAATGTAAGAGCACACAGATGAACAGGATTGAGCGGTTATGACACAAAAAACCATTCACACTTCTGCTGTACTCACACGTCTATCCGTCTGTACTCACAACCACAAATGTGAGGATTATCTACTGAACAGCAAAGAAAAATACAAAAACATCTTCATACACAAAACGGCATATTATTATTATACTTACAAAAGACAGGAATAACAAATATCAGTAATAAGAGCAACAGCCAGAATCAGATGATTGCCTCTCTAAATTCATTGTTTTAGTAGATTATAGTTCAGAATAAGAGGCTCGTCTTTAGCAGACGTCACATTTGAAGCCCTTCTGGCTTTGAAATGATTCAAAAACATTCTTTAATGCTGCTTCATGATGTTTATTGTGCTCTGAATCAAATCTGCAGAGATGATCAGACAGCTAAACACACGGAAAGCTTCATCAAAACTGCTGGCTTATAAAAGGTTTTTGTTTGTTTGTTTGATTGTTTTTACAAAAAAAAAAGCTTAGACTGCCATTAACACACAAGGCAATTAGTGTCAGGAAACACCAACACATGAAAACTATGGAAGCCATGGATTAAAGAAATAAAACGGTTATTGCAACTTTTTATCTTACAACATTTGACTTTTCATATCAGAATTGCAAATTAAGTCTGCACTGTGATATTTAAACTCAGAATTGCAAGATATTTTTTCTTTTTAGAATTGCGAGTAAACATTTCTATCTTTACTGAAACATTATAAACATCTCATAATTCGGACATTTCTTTATAGAAAAGTGAGTTAATATCTTAGTTTTTTAATGTGAGTTATAAATTCTAAATTGCAACTTAATCTCGTTATTTAGACTTTTCTTCTGTGAGTTTATATCTCTATTGCAGGTTATAAACTGTAAATTGCGAGTTAACATTGCAATTCTAAATTTTCATCTCACAATTCTGACTTAACATATAGAAATTCTAAGAAAAGTCTGATTTCTAAGTTAACAACTCGCACTTCAGACTTTTTTCCTCAGAATTGAAAAAAAAAAAAAAACTTTTGTATTTTTTTTTATTCTGTTGTGGAAACAAGCTTCACTAGAAAACAGTCCTATGTCCTAAAACACCTGCCGTTTCTACTCTCGACTGTACTGTATACAGCTGTTAAAGCACATGCATGTGAATCACAAGAACACCCCTAAGAAAAAACCTTCCTGTGCACATGGAATATGTAAGCCATATGACATATGTGCACCTACACATGCAAAACAAGCTCCTGGAATTAAATCAATGATTTATGAGCTAGTGGTAATGAGTAGCTGCCAAAGAAATCTTGAAGAATGAAACTTCATTGAGTAAGGCAAGATGAGAGCTGATAACCGCAGAGAACATTATTCATTATTCATCATCACACAAACAAAGGATCACTGATGTGTTCTTGTCTGACAGACTCGCAGCACTTGTCCAAAATAAGACTGAATGAACTCATCCAACACTCCTCACGATAAAACTGAATCTCTGAGTCACCATAAATGATCACATCGCACAAAAAACGACCCACTGATCTAATAAAACAAAACAATATGGCTATAAAAACAATTCACCTTATAAGTTCTCAATAATACAGATATGGACCCCACAGAACATGAGCCAGTCACATTTCAAATAAAAATCAAGAGAAAGAAAACTGTATTTGAAACTGGAGGCACAGTGTACTGTAAGTGAAATGACATTAAATCAGAAGGCAAGACACTACAGACAAAACCTGGTCGGTTTAAAGCTCTACTTGGCTTTTATCCACCTTATTCTTCAGGTAAAAAATGGGTGCAGACATGTGAAAATGTTATGGGTGTTGCTTCCAGCTATCTTTAGCTGTAAAAAAAAATAAATAAATAAAAAAGTGTAAATAACTATATATTTATATAACACTACTTTAAATAAAACAAGTGGAAAGAAAATAAAACAAAAAACAAACTAAAGATTATTTTACTATAGATTTCAATTAAAGTATATATCTTTAAAAGTTTTTCCTCCACTTCAGCAGCACTTACATACACCAAAACTTAGAGTTTTATTCCTCTCTATATTCTTAAGATTTTTACTGAGGGGTTTGTTCATATAACATTCACACTTATTTATATAACATTTTATTCCTAAAAACATGGCGAAAATGCATATTTATATACTCTTCAAGTTTGTTTCTCCACTTCAGCAGCACTTACATACACCAAAACTTAGAGTTTTATTCCTAACTATATTCTTAAGATTTTTACTGAGGGGTTTGTTCATATATCATTCACCTGGTTTAATTTTTACACTTTATCTATTTGCACTTCTTAATTTTAGGCCATTTTCTCATAATTAGTTTGTTTCTCCACTTTATCACAATTACACACACACACACCTAAACTTACAGTTTTATTCCTCTCTATATTCTGTAATAATATTATGCAAATGTAAACATAACATTTCAAAAAACTTCAATTAATTTAATTGTCTTAATGTATTTTTTAAATTTACCCTGTTCTTCTGTAGTGTCTTGCCTTATTGGTCCTAAAACAGAACAGAAATTTAAATTCTTATTCATTTTTCTTTTGATTTTGGGGTAAAATATGAGCTGGACATTGTGCTTCTCTGAAAGACCAGATTCATTCTGATGCTTTTGTTTTAAGGACAAGATCCTACATAACTTTAATAAAAACACAAAGTCATGTTGGAGAATAGAGGTCAGATGATGGGAAGGGCTGCAGCCTATCCTACTTTTGACAGTCTGCAATGAACCATTTTTCATAATTACTCATAATTGCTATGAGAAATGACACAAAACGGCTGTGCCACATACTTGATCTGTGTTTTTGCATATCGTCTCATTCTGTGATGCACAAAAATACGATCTACCGTAGGTCTTCAGCTAGATCTGACAAAATCTGCTCATGTCTCACATAAAAGAGGCCTAATACTAATGTTTGTTTGAGAGTCCAAATTCATTCACCCAAAACTTTGAAACATAAGGGTTGAAAATGACAGCAGGAGTGTAAAGAGCTTATGCACTGAACTAGGTTAAGGCTGAAGCTTATTAAAGAGTGAACGCACAACCATATGTGTCCCTGCAGCACAGAAACAGTCATAAGTAGCACAGGTATATTTGTAACAATAGACAACGATACATTGTATGGGTCACAATTATACATTTCTCTTTTATGCCAAAAATCATTAGGATATTAAGTAAAGATCATGTTCCATGAAGATATTTAGTAAATTTCATACCGTAAATATATCAAAACTTAATTTTTGATTAGTAATATACATTTGAACAACTTTAAAGGTGATTTTCTCAATATTTAGATTTTTTTGCTCCCTCAGATTCCAGATTTTCGAATAGTTGTATCTTAGACAAATATTGTCCTCCTAACAAACCATACATCAATGGAGAGATGATTTATTCAGTTTTCAGATTTAAAAAAAAAAATCACCCCTTTATGACTGGTTTTGCTCTCCAGGGTCACATATAGTCTGAACAACGCCGCACAACTCTGGCATTGTTTTGACCTTAAGATATAGTCAGAAGTTGCATGTTTATTAAATGCCTCACATATAAATGTCTCACTTCCGTTTCTCTTCGTCTCGCAGCGTCCTGTCTTTCCCTTTGTCCTCCTCTTGCATGCTCGTCTGCAGCTTGCTCCAGGTCGCCGAGTCTCCCGTCTGCAGCGCTTCCATGAACAGGTTGGTGTGTTCGCGCAGGCGATCCAGCTCCGTCTGCGTCCGCCGGTTCTGCCGGATCAACTCTTTTGTGCGCAGCGTGATGTCCAGCAAGCCTGACTTGCTGAGGATGTTGTAAGTGTTGCAGAAGCGCTTTATCTTGTTGTCCGTATCAATGGATTGTGCATTAAATGCCAGCGTCTGCAGGGAGCCGTCTGCGGATTCGGGTCTGCGTTCGGTCGCATGTGACTCGACGGATGCAGGAAGAGCGCTGGGTGATTGCACGCTGGCAGACGAGTCTTTCTGACCGCAAGAGGAAGACGAGCTCTTGACTGATGAAGAGGAGCTGGAACTACCAGCGGAGCTGCTGCTGCTGCTCTTATGAGCCGCATCTCCAGGATGAGGAGCGATTTTGGGGTAGGATTTGAGGATGGGGAGGTACTTTCTGTGCCGACGGCGTTTAGACAGGGGTCCCTTTGGCACCGAGGTGGATTTTTGCGGGACGACGGGTTGAAGGAAGACCACCTGAGGCTGCGGAACCACTTCCACCGCCGGACTGAAGGCCCAGGGCTTCAAAGACGAAGGGTTTTCACCAGACTGCAGATAAAGCATTAAAATAAAATGTTAGGGATTGCTGTTATTATAATTCTAAATAGTATGACTGCATTATGAAGATTGAGTCGTTATTGCATAAAATAAAACAATATTAAATAGTGAAAACAGTCACTTCAGAATATATACGCACACACACACTGAACATTACATACATGCATGCAATCATATGACTACAATATGATTCAAGTAACTTGTTCTGCATTAAACCTCTAGCTAAAGAAAAGTGTCAAAAGTGTCTAAATCTAACATTTGATTATATTTTTATTCAAAATCGCCATCTAAAAAATTAAATCGTGGCAAAACATTAAATTGGAATTCATCTGAAAAATCACAAGGACCCATGAGGACAAAAGCAAACGCAGAAGGTCTGAAGTTCACCTGCTTTAGAACCACATTGTTCATGAAGATCATTGGCGAGAGGCCCTGCAGAGCTCCACCAACCACTGCGGTCAGCTGCGACGATCGTGAGGACGACCGTGACACATCGTCTGTGTCCGTCTGATCCACCGAGCCGCCGTCTGCCGGAAACACACACGTGAACATCATCTCAAACACTTCATTTACCTACAAAAGAGAGTCTAAAGCTCTCCTTACACACCTGAGAAGCCCGAGTCCCTCTCAGACTCCGGCTTGGAGTTTTCCATCCTTTTGTTTTTAAACCTGGCCATGGCTCTCATGTGACCTTCATCCTTCAGCCTCGTGCTCATCCTGTTCCACCGTGTGCGCCTGAAACACCAGACAGCACACTCAGGACAGTTACACTTTTAAAACAGCTTTTCAGTGCAAATATTAATGAAGAATTATTAGACAAACAGGACTTATGTGTTATTATTATCAGGGTTATTACAGTTAACTAAAAATCAAATGAAATAAATTTTACTGAAAGAAAAATAATCAAATATAAAACCTAAAGCCTCTAATAACTAAAATAACTAAACCTAAAACTGAGAAAAGAAGAAATAAAAGAAATACAGAAAAAAGAAAAAACAAAACAAAAAAATAAAATAAAAATGAATTAAAAAACTATACTGGTATATTTTTAAATGATAATAATAATTATAATAAAAGTTGCAAAAGTGAAAACGGATTCAAAATATTAATAAAATCTCAATATTATTTATATATGCTGATGCATCCATGTTACTTATTATGTTTCTATAAATGTAGTTTGTATAAACTAGAATGAACATTAAGTAAAAAAACTGCAGTATTCAAAAAAAAAATGGCATTGTAGTCAAAATATCGATTTTTTTTTACAAAAACTGAATTGATGTTAAGTTAAAGACATACCAATATTTGCATCCAGGGTTGTTACAGTTAACTAAAACAACAACAACTTTCATCACCTGAAATTAAATTGAACTGTTAACGGAAATAAAGTATAAAAATATAAATTTATTTTATTTTCTCTAGCAGTATATCTTTATTCAGTTTAACTTGATGTACTAACATAACTTAAGCTAAAATTCTAATTAATAATAAAAAATTACAAAAACACAAAATTGCTAAAAACTTTAATACACTTAAAACAAAAACAGAAAAAAACTAATAAAAAATATTGCTAATTACTAACAAAAAATAAATAAATAAGATGAAAATAAATAATAAAAACGTCTCATCATACTAAAAGGATTTTTATAATAATATCAAATAAAAAATATAAATAACTCACTACTGAAAAGACAAACACTAAATCTATAAAAAATAATAATATCTAATATTTCATAGAAATGTATCAACTGAAAAAGGTGCAGCACTCACTCTTGAAGAGATGAAACTTTATTGATTAAAATGAGGTTTCGGCCGTTATCAAGGCCTTTATCAACACATACCACATAAAAAAAAAAAAAAAAAAAAAAAAAAAAAAATAAAACCTATATCCAAATTCAATTTCTATCAAATTCAAAATGTATAATAAACAAGCTTTTATTCCTGGTATGAAATCAATATCCTGCCTCATAACAGGAAGTCATATTTTGATTTGAAAACATTTTCCCACAATCTGAAAATGAATCACACTTAAATGATAATCACAAAATATCATCATATTTCCATAAGGATGTACAATTTATCAAAGAGGGAGTGGTCATGATGAAACTTCTAAACTGAATGTGCTCTTTACAGAATATCCAGACATACAACTGTGGCGTGCCAGTCTCAGAGGAATTCACTGAAATATAATATAAATATAACTACAGAGACAAAAACTCAACTGCTGGGTCTCAGGAGGATAGTCTTATCATTGTGTGGGCCGAGCGTCATGACGTCACCGGGTACGGCGTGACCAGCTGACCTACTTGATCTCCAGCAGCTCCAATCAATCGTTACCTGTCAAACATCAGATATCGATGCTTGTCGTAGTAGAAGTACGTTACATTAAAAGAGAAAAGTTTGGTGTCTAAACGTCAGGCTTTCACGCGCACCACATCGCGATACTGGCCAAAGCAAAGCGGCCAGCGCCATTAAACACAGGCCTGCCGTTTAGTGTCCCCTCAGAAGCACGTAAACGTTCACTCGAGCGACATTCGTTCATTCAGAGACCGCGAACGAACGGAAACGACTTACGTGCGTGTGTCGCGATGACCGTGACTTCATCCGGGAACCGGGGACCGCCAGGAGACGATAAAAACACGCTCTATCTGCAGTCCTCCTCGGATATAAAGCGTTAGAACAGCATTGGGACGTTTGACATTAATGAAGCGTTAAAAACGCAAAACACGCTACACGGTGCCGTACACGAGACCTGCGCGCGATTCCCACAAGCCCCGCCCTCAGGGGGACGTTTGACATTAATGAAGCGTTAATAAATTAATATTCATCTTAACGGCTAAATAGAAAGCGTCCGTTAAACTCGCGAGAGCGCGTTCGGTTAATTCTTTCGCTATATTTACGTTGGATTCTTTGACGTGACGCCATCGCTACGGAATGACTTGCGATCTCATCCAATCGGAGGCTACTAAACCGCTCCGACTGGCCAAGCCTGGCGCAGGAGGCGGGGCTTGTCGGAATTCCGCTGCTGCTTTTGTTTAATGGGCTTTCCTTTTATGGAGACTGTGGGCGTTGCTTCATTGTCCACGCGCGCCTCGCATTGGTCAGTGATCCAAGCATTAAAGCTATAAAACGTGACTGTCGCGCGACGTGAGAACATTGTGTTCAACCGAGGAGTGACGAAAAGTCAAATATTCTCCAGTCTCTTGTGTTATATAACACCAATAAAACCTTTGAGAAATGACTTAACAGTCCTCTGTTGTAAATGTACAGGAAATTCACTCACTCCATTCTGATGAAATAAAACAAATAATTTCATTTCTTTAAATAGTGTGAGTTTATTATTTTATAAAATACATTAAGACACATATGGGGATATGAACATGCATTGCATTGTTTTTTGTATTTCTACTGTACATCTCCCAGACTGTGGAGTTAACTGTACAGCAGCACTGAGGTATTTCACATTTGCTCACTGATGATGAGCTCTGTGTCCTTCAGTTCAGCAGCTTTACTGACACTCGTTTCTCAGGGACAGTCTGTGATCCATGCAGTCAGTGTAAACACAGTGTGTGTTGATCTCTAGAAGCCACAGCAGGGTTTGTGCTGATACTCATCCTGATCCTGATCCAGAAGTGATGGTGTGATGAATGGAGACTGTGCCTATCTGCCATAATGATCACCATATCTACAGCAGGGCACACACACACACACACACACACACACACACACACACACACACACACACACACAGACACACACACACACACAGACACACACAGACACACACACACACACACACACACACACACACACACACACACACACACACACACACAAAATGAATGAAGTAATAAATAAATTAAATATTATGAAAATATATAAATATTAAATACATATAATAATAATAATAATAATGAGCATTTTGTATAGAAATAAATCTTTAAAATAGTAAAGGACTACAATGATTAATAATAAATAAAATAAAATAAAATATTTTTATATAAATGGATATAAAAAATATGTCACTACAGACACTCTTGCTGAATATAAATACAATAAAAATATACACATTTAAAAAAAGAAAGTTTATTAAATAAATGGTTTTAATTAATTTGAATAGTTTTCAGTCACTAATAATAATTAAAATTTAATAAAAAAAATTATAATAGGATAATATAGTGAGAGAGAGCACGCGAGAGAGAGATTGAATAAAATTACTAA
This sequence comes from Cyprinus carpio, assembly GCF_018340385.1. Classification (NCBI taxonomy): domain Eukaryota; kingdom Metazoa; phylum Chordata; class Actinopteri; order Cypriniformes; family Cyprinidae; genus Cyprinus; species Cyprinus carpio. Next base: position 25,729,000 of record NC_056616.1, on the reverse strand, counting down.
ATTAGAGCTTTAAAGACTGACTTTCAGATACTATTGCTTCCTGTATTGTAATATAAATAAATGCAATTTAAAATATATAAATAATAATAATAATAATAGTAATAATAGTAACAACAACATCAATAATAATAATAATAATTATTATTATTATTATAATTATAATTTTATAATAATAAAATAATAATAATTTAGTATTAAAATACTAAAATGACTAATAATAAATATAATAACAACAACAACAACAACAACAATAATAACATTTATATATATATATATATATATATATATATATATCTATATATATATATAATATTTAATGCCTTTATTAAATGCCTTTAAGGTGTAAAAATTTATTAAGTATTTATATAAGTTAATGCCTTTATTAAATGCCTTTAAAGGGGTCATATGATGCTTTTTTAAAGATCATTATTTTGTGTATTTGGTGTAACAGAATATGTTGACATGCTTTAATGTTCAAAAAACACATTATTTTTCAAATACTGTACATTATTGTAGGTCCTCTATGCCCCTCCTCTCTCAAACGCCTTCTGACAAGCGCAGTCTGCTCTGATTGGCCAGCTGACCCAATGCATTGTGATTGGCCGAACACTGCAAGCACTTGTCAGAAATGTAACGCCCCTTTCCATAATCGCAAGCTTCATCTTTCAGAATAAATGTAAAGACAGTTGATAATGTCCTTAGTTTTATCATCAGTTCAAGCTGAAAGAGGAACAGAGTCTCGTGACAGACACAGTGATGAAGCTCCTATGTGTTTGCAGTACACAAGCCACGGACGGTTAAGACAGCTGACTCCACTGTGTGTCTCTCTCTCTCTCTCTCTCTCACACACACACACACACACACACACACACACACACACACACACACAAGGCACAGTCAATAGCAAATACTTAAACTAACAGCAAAACACACTTACAGTAGCTGATTCAGAAGCGCCAGATTGTCATAGCAAATTCAGAATGACCTCCTCTCCCAGCTTCAAGAAACGGTCGTCCACAGTGCGTTGCTGTTCTGTTGTAAGTAATCTTAAAGATTCCTAAATGCATCTACTTTCAGAAGACCAAATAAAGTGCTTTTGCTTTCGTCTAGATACACACAGCACCTCCCTGACATGACTGCTTCAACACTAACTGTGCTACTGAAACCACACCTTCTTTCTTTGCGTGAACATCTGGGCAGCATAACGCAAATATTTCCACATAGTGATGTAGACATGTGGGGGCGTGTTTGAATGAGCCGTTTTAGGGGGGCGTGGCAGAGTCTTAACTTTGATAAAGAATATCTCTTTGGGTTTGAGACTTTAGTCTTTGTAACTTTGCAGATCTTCTTCATGCACCAAGAGCTTGTAACACTCCAAAGAGAAAGGAAAAACTGAAATCGCATCATATGACCCCTTTAATGTCTACAGACACTAGCTGCTTGTAACGGCGAATATAAATACATTTGCTGTGATGGTCATTATTTCAAATCTATTCTAGCAGATTTTATTTACATCTACTTTTTTGATATATTTGAGTTGAATATACAGTACAGGTGTAACATATTTCACTGAGAATTACTTTTTACTTAATTATTAAAATATTTGACATAAATAGATGGCACATATGTATGTAAAAACAAAACACCTTCATCAAGGTAAAAAAAAAAAAAAGAGATCAACTCCTGAACACAGACACTACTGTAAAGACCGTGTCTTCAGAACAACTAGCAGTTAGCCAAGATATCTTTCACTTTTCTGATTGAAACTGGGGCCAGTCTGCCTTCTTGTAACTGACTTGAAACAGTTATGACCAGTCTTGCAGAAAACAAATTAGACCACTAACTTCTTAGGACTAGTGGTGTATGCATGGGCCCCTGGACACACACACATGAGCACTAATGAGTGAACGTGATGCACTGATGCGAGTGTGTGGCTGACCCCGGCTGCGTCTCAATCCTCATCCGTCCTCCTCTCCGTCTCCTCCTGCGTTTGCCCTTCCGCCTCCTTCTGCTGAGGAAGAGCATTCTGAGCCTTTACTTCTGTCATTTACACATCAATCACTCAATCAATCACTCAATCAATCAGTACTCACTGCTGATTTCTCAGGTGGTGTCGCCTGGGCCTGGATGACAGAAAGTGAGTCAGATAAATAAACAGAAAGCTAGACGAGAGTGAGGGCAGTGACGTGACTGATGTACCTGCACTCACAGCTCTGGTGCTCCAGAAAGGAAAGCAGCACGTACTCTCTGCTCCTCACCGCCGGAGTTATTCTCAACAGCTGATGAAGAACACAGAGCATTCGACATCAAAACATGAAGGAATAGCTCATCCAAATAAATAAATAATAGATATACAGATACATAGATAGATAGATAGATAGATAGATAGATAGATAGATAGATAGAAAAATAAATTATAAGTATTATAAATAAGTTATACAAAAGTTAGAATTTTAGAGAAGACTTTCATGCAGTTTTTTTTTTCCATTTCACAAAAGGTCCGTGAGCTTCAAGCTCCTAAATCACCATAAAAATATCTGTGTTATTTTAGTACAATAATAGTTTTAAATAACAGTTTGATTTTTTAAATTTTATTTAAAGTTTTAAAAATTTAAAAATAAAAAAATATATACTGACTCCGAGTTTTTGAATGGTGTAGTGTATAATGGTGCAAAAACTTTTTATTTCAGATAAATGCTGATCTTTGGATTTTTCATTATCAAAGAATCTAGAAAAAAAATGCACTCAGTTCTATAATAATATAAATCATAATAATAATAATCAGAAATGTTTCTTGAGCAGCAGATCATCATATTAGAATGATTTCTGAAGATCATGTGACACTGAAGACTGGAGTAATGATGCTGAAAATACAGCTGCACATCACAGAAACAAATTACAGTTTAAAATATATATAAATAAAAAGCAGGGATTTTAAATAGTAAAAATATTTCACAATATTGTATGTATATTGTGTCTATATATAATTTACATGTATTTATTAAGCACTGATAAACAACAGCAGTTGACCATAGTGCTGTACAAACAGAATAAAAAGCCAGGAAAAGGGAAAAAATAACAAATAAAATCCAGAAAAATAATAAAGTTTAAAAATCCAAGGTAAGAAAATAGGTTTTCAGCTTAGTTTTAAAATCATAGACTGAATTTGATGCTTTCACAGATAAAGGAAGGTTATTCCATAGCCTCGGCCCAACTATTGCAAACGCACGATCCCCACTTAACTTTAGCCGTGATCTAGGATGAGCCGAAAAGTAGTTTATTGTCAGTCACAGACATCTTGTTGGCTTATTTTCTTTTAATAAGTCAGACAGATAAGAGGGTGCCAGGTCATTTAAGGATTTAAAAACAAATGCCAATAACTTAAAATTCTGTTTTACTAGAACTTAAGCATAAGAAATTTGAAGACATCAAGATCTTATGTCCTCTCAACCTACAAACAGATTTCCTAACCCTTTCATGTCTTTTTGCTTCAGAGGTAGATATATTTGTGTATCATCTGCATAAACATGAAATGACACTCACTGTTTCCTAAAGAAATTACCTAGCAGAAGCATTTACAAAGAAAACAGGGTTGGGGCGAGAATAGACCCTTGGGGAACACCACAAGTCAGAGGAGCAACTGAAGAAACCGTATTTCCGATGCCTACTGAGAAGGTTCTATCACAAATTAAGGATTTAAACCAGCTTATGGCTTGGCATCGAATACCAACACATTGTTCAAGACGTAAAAAATAAGAATGGTGTGGTCAGCTGTATCAAATGCAGCACTCAGGTCCAATAAAACTAGAATAACCGAATCCCCTAAATCAACCGACAACAGAATGTCATGTAACACTCTTAGTAAGGCAGACTCAGTGCTATGATTTTTCATGAAACGTCTCAAAAATATTGTTTGTGTCCAGACATTTTTGTAATTGCAAAAGTACTGATTTCTCTAAAATGTTTGCTATAAAAGGTAATTTAGAGAGAGGTCTGAAATTAGTTAAAACAGTTGTGTCCAAATTGGGCTTTTTCAAGATCGGTCTTACCAAAGCAACGAAAGCTCAGGACAGAGCCAATGAGAAAACTCTTATTTACATATTACAAAATCCATCTCCCAAAACAGTCAAAAATATATTTAAAAAAATGTGTGGAAACAATAACCAAAGAGTAAGCTGTAGCCTTCAGCGTTGTGACTATATCCATTAAACAGGGCATAGTGATTGGCTCAAAGGAATCTAAGAACTCAGTAGTAGTCAAGGAAACACACACATATACATACATACATATATATGTTTACAAATGGTACAAAATGCTGCTGCTCATCTGTTAACAGGGAGCAAGTTAGCAAACTTAAGAGTTAACAAGTGCAAACAAATTATACCAATACTGGCTTCTTTTCATTGGCTTCCTGTTCGTTTTAGAATTGATTTTTAGGTTTTTGTTTATAAGTCATAAAATGGACTGGCACCAAGTTACATTTCTGATTTCATACAGCTGTATGACCCATCGAGAGCACTAAGGTCCGCTGACCGCTTACTTTAACTGAAAAGCAGGGGTGAGCGAGCTTTTGTTGTTGCAGCCCCAAAGCTTTGGAATAACTTGCCTCTAAATGTTAGGCTGGCACAAACATTGCTGTTTTTAAATCCAGTCTTAAAACTTATTTTTATGCTCAGGCATTTAACCCAGCTTGAGAACTGTTTTTATGTATTTGGTTAGTGTTATTGTTTGTTATTTATGTTGTGTGTAAATTTTTTTTACTTCGATTATGCTTGTACAGCAGTTTAGAAAACAATGGTTGTTTTAAAAAAAGTGCTCAATAATAAATAAACCTTGGTTTGATTGGTTCATTTGTTGTTGCCGTTATAAACACAACAAATGCACAATTGAAAATATCTAAATAATAATAAGTGTTTTATTCATTTTTAGTTCTAGTTCATTTAGCACATGAAGTTAAATAAAAAAGAGGAAGGTTCCGGAAATAAAATGTATTTATTTTATTTCAGTCAACATTTTTTTTTAATTAATTACATGCAACTACTTTATGGTTTTAGCTTTAGTTTTCGTGTTCAGAAGTCAGCCGGATGTTTTTGTTGATGTTTAGTGACTATGAACTGCTGTTCATGAAAACAGCTGTGTGAAGATTCTTATCTTCGAGCAGCGTATGTGACTGAGGTGACAGTGTCTGTGCCTGGATGCTGATGTTGTGTGTGCTGGCGGGGAAACAGGACAGTTTGTCATCATTGCAGCATCCGGAGCAGCGCAGCAGTGGCACGCAGCCGGGACTGTAGATGTGCTCCACTCCTCCGGGATACTCCTGCTCCACCTCCACCATCCGCTCCAGAGAACGACACTGACTGCGGCCCCACGCCTCGGGGAACAGCATCACTGAACACACACACACACACACACACACACAAGGAAAAATGTATACACTAATTATGAAACAAAGCAACATACAGTATTTATACTAGACAAGTGTGAAATTAATGAAATTTATATTCTGAACCCTGTGTGGATTAATACAAACTATGAAAGTCAAGTGTTAGGCTGTGTCCTGCTCTCCCCTTACTCTCACTTTTGCCAGACACTTTTAGCCAACATAATCAATTCATAAAATATGTTTTTTTTTTTAAATGTTAGCATGTCCATCAAATAATTACCCCACAAAAAAAAAAAAAAAAAAAAAAAAAAAAAAAAAAAAAAAAACACAGCAAATTAACCATGGTTTTGCAACACTAACCATAGGTTAACCATTGTAGAAAAACGATAAAGATTCACTATACACGGACTGAGATTCCGATTTGAATGAAAAGATCCACAAACCAATCTACTGTAGACAATGATTCTTTAACCATTATATCAGATCTGGACTTCAGAGCGCTAATCACGAATCATTCAATTCTCGAAATGATTCGCGAACCCACTCCAAAGTTCCGAACTGAATCAAATGATTCGCGATAGGAGCTCTGATTGGAGGGCTTCGATACAGTGAATAATTTTGTGTTTAACTAATGGCAGCGGTGGATTCTATTTACACTAAGTGCAAATAGATAATATTCCATTTATTCCATTTACACTGTTAAAATAGCAAGATTTTCTGCTAATTTATACTACTTATTGCAAATAGTGGCAATCTGCACCTCAGTATTGTACACAATTAAAACAGTACGGAATTATAACGTATTTAGTGTAAATTATAATTTCAATTCAAATTATTAAATGGATGCCACCTCATTGGGGCAATAAAGCCCTCCCTACAACCACCCAATACTTTATTTTCAACTGATTATGTCCTTCATTTTTATTTAAAATAAGTGCCTTTCCGATGGGATATGAGATTTAAAAAAAGGGAGAAAAAAAAAAGTTTGTCAGTAGCCGCTTTTCCACTGTCGGGCCAGTGCGAGCCAGTGCTTAAAACGGGCCGGGCGGGGCTAATAGCCTCGGGCCAGTAGCACGAGGCCAGAATAGCGCAGCGTTTCCACAGTCGGGCCTGAAGCTCCGCTGCGCGTCACTAAAACCCGCCCTTTACACGCCTCTCAGGAACAACGTCATGCAACCCCATCATTTCTCCAACAAAGAGAAGTTATAAGAAAACTAGGAAATAAGTCACTGGAACTAGCGCGATCACAAAACGAACATGATAACAGCGGCCTTTATTTGCATGCTTTGTTAAATATTCAAATTCAAAAGCATCGATGTTTTAGTATTAGTGATACATTGAGCATAATGAATCAATTTATCAGGACTCAAAATTAATCACACAGAAATAAATGTATTTTTATTTTATTTATTTATTTTTAACGCTTATGAAAATAGCCTGCTTATTCAGTCGAGACCGTTTCTGTTTATTTGAAGCCACAGTAGCCTATATACGTCACATTTAGAATGAATGATAATAACTCTATTTTTATAAAACCTGCCGAACAAAAATCATTATTATATTTTGATGACATGCTACGCGGAGCTAAACTCTCGAGACGAGACTTATGACAGGTAAAATATGTTACTAAATAAATACACAATTGTGATAGAGAATAAGAAGCTGACGTTTGATTTCTCCAAGTGGTTGCATTTACCATGTTTATTATGGCAACGTTAATGTTTAGCGTGCATAGTCTTTTACATCGCTTATAAATATTTCTGCCTTTTATGATGATTATATAATCCACATCGGATCGCGTTGTTTTAAACACTCGCTGCTGACTGAAAGTGAGTTTTTAGCTCAGCTTACTTTAAAAAGTTTTTAATGTTGATGGTATAGCTGTTATTTTTCTGAAATGATCCGCGGCTCTGACGCTCTCCAGACGCGAAGAAACTCCGCCTTTGTTCATAACCACTCCTCTAGCCCCAGCTGGACCACTTTGGCCCAAGGTTTTCGTCGGGCCAAAAAACCCTGGCCGTTGGCCCCGAGGAAGCCCCGACGAGGCACGATCAAGCCCCGGAAGTGACAGTGGAAACGCGACTGGCCCTGGCACGCACTAGCACGCCCGCTTTAAGCCCGACAGTGGAAACGCAGCTATTGGTGATTTCGAACTCGGGTCGATCGTGTCAAAAAGCACATTACCATCTATGCCACTGAAGGTGTGTACTAAGTATCTTTTTTCAGTGTTGACTGTCCTAATCACACAATGGTGGGCGGAGTTGGTGTAAATAGACTCTATTTACTATGAACTAATTCTGTGTTCTGATGAGCTCTGTTTCAAAGATGTACTTTTCTAGAGTATTTTTTCAACTTCTCAGGTAATATCAATGGTGTGAAATATTTCAGATGTGGCCAAAATGACAACAACAGTTACATATAGGCCTATTTAATTGTTTGATAAAAAATTATTGCTATAGAGACAATTTAGTAGTCGCTGGATATTGGTAGGAACATGTCAACCCTTATGAAAATTAACCAATTGTAGTAAAAGTGTAGTAACCATGATTTTTGGCATATTGATTACCATTTGTGTAACCAGTTTGAGTACTACAAATACCATGTTTAAACTATGGTTAGTCTAACAAAACCATGGTTCATTTTGGCTAAAGTAATGATGGTTTTTGGTTTTATTTGTAGTAAATATATGTAGCATCGATAAATGAGAAAAAAAAACAAAAAAACACCCACACCCACAACTAAAAACGCATAATAAATAAAATCCTCAAAATAAATAAAGGAGAACTGAATCATCAACTCTGGACTTCAAGATCCATTTTCCTTGAGAAGCTCAATTAAAACCATAAAGAGACCAGAAAATTAATGTATTGCAATGATTAAATCTCCCATTCAGAAAGACACTTGCTTCATTCCTGAATGAATCCGCTGTTTGAACAAATCGATAGAATGAAAGGTTAAGTGACTAAGACTTAATGCCACCTACTGGCCACAATGCCACCTACTAGTTATCTATATAGTATTATTTGTTATTTAAATCAATTTGTATATCCAAAACTTCATATTTAAAACATTCTCGTAACATTGTTAATATGAATTTATTTGCATTCATGCCACCTATAATCTTACCTTTGGAGTGGGAATTGCCCAGAATGGTTAAAACCTGTTTAAAAGAAAAAGGATAATTGATAATAATAAACAAGCAACTTTATTTGTATAGCACATTTCATACAAGTGCAACTCAAATCACACACACACACACAAAAAAAAAAAAAAATCTGAAAAAAAAAGCTGAAATGCATCTTTGTATTAAATGAAAAAGAAAAAAAAGCAACTGTTTGTACCCAAATACTTGAAAGAAAATGCAGTTAAGCTCAGCTTTTGTTTTTAAATAAGTCATTCCGGCTCAACAAGACCGTATTTACTCCAATACAGATTTTGTTGTTGTTGAAATATTACAATATAAAACAGCTGTTTTCTGTGTGAATCTCTGTTAAAGTATAATTTATTTCTGTGATGTGCAGCTGTATTTTCAGCATCATTACTCCATTCTTCAGTGTCACATGATCTTCAGAAATCATTCTAATATGATGATTTGCTGCTCGAGAAACATTTCTGATTATTATCAATGTTGAAAACAGTTATGCTGCACAATATTTTTGTGGAAACTGTGATACACTACCATTCAATAATTTGGGGTCAGTAAGAAATTAACACTTATTAATCTCTGGTGCATTAAATTGATCAAAAGTTTGTAAATGTAACATTTATAATGTAACAAAAGATTTCTATTTCAGAAAAATGCTGTTCTTTTGAACTTTCCATTCAAAGAATCCCCCAAAAATGGAATGCATCACAGTTTCCACAAAATAATTGGGCAGCACAAGTGTTCTCGACTGTTGTCTTGTGTGTCTCACGGCTATTAGCCATTCAATCTTGTCTATTTTCATACGGCACTAAAACTGGGTCTGTCATCACGGTAACAGGCTCGAACCCGGAGCATCTTGCAGTACGGAACGTTTGCTTTTATTTAGTGTCCGCAGACACACGGACTCGGGGACAGGCACGTCTCTGCACATCCACACAAGACGAGAATGAGATTCTCCCATTGTGTCTGTGCTCTGAACCGAGCCTGACTGAAGGGCCCTGGATGCTCGTCAGTGGGCCAGTCCTGGCTCCCACCCATCGTCAGGGCCGTTTGTACGCCTACACACAGGAGCTGTACATTAATTAGAGCGCACAGGGTCTCAGATCTCCATAAGAGTGGGACTAACTTTAGCCAGGAGACGTGCAGCTCTGCCACCATTGCAATGAGGCTTTCATCACATTCCAAACACGTATGAAACACAAGAGGAGAAATACATATTGAAAACTGAATCATCTTCATGCAACTCTTTTCCACACAAAGACCACAGCTGTCAAACAACACCATAAAATCATCTCAGATCTTCATTCCACTTTAGTTCAAATTAGTGTCACTTTTCTTTGTTTAAAAAAAAAAAAAAACACCACACACCCAACCCTTAAACAACCAAAACTGCTTTTTCTGGTAAGAAAAATAATCTTAATCGAAGGGGCTAAACAAGATAGTTTTTCTTGCCCCACTGGCAGATATTTTTGCTTATTTTAAGGAAAAACTAACAAAATATTGAATCTTAAGTAATTTTACTTGTACAGAAAATTAATCTTGATTCAAGAATTAATATATTTATACTAGTAAACAAGACAAAAATACTAAGAAACCTTTTTTTTTTTTTTGCAGTGTAAATACCAGTTGCTTTTGTTATCTATATTAACTTAGCACTAACAAGAATAAAACTGGAGTAGTTACAATTAATTGCATTAATTAGAATGACAGGAACACTATTTAATGCGTCACATTAACTGATTTCTAAACCAGTGACTTGAATAACTGCAGTAACGGTTTACAGTGGTAAACTTGTAAGGAACTCATAAAGTTACCTGTACAAGAGGAATGTAGAGCAGAATCACAGTCAGCTGCGACACACGGATGAATCTCTTCATGTTGAAAGTGAACCGGAGCCGCTGTCCATCCACTGCACACATGCACTCTCTCCAGAGCCCACTGCATTTTAATTCATCAACCACTGAACAGCCATTCAGTCAGGTGGTGCTCGAATAATCCAAGTAGCTCCTTAAAATAATCTAAAGGTGTCAAAAGAAATCAGAAGAAACGTTTCCCTTTTGGTAATGGGCTCAGTGTTGTTTGTTCACAGTGAACAGCCCACCCTCTGTGCTCCTCCCCTATACTGGCCCACCACATGAGCAGTGCCGCATAATTGGGTCAACAGTGCATGCACTGCTTTGGCTGTTTCACTATGATGACTGACAGGTGCTTTATGTTCCACTTGCCTCCCTTTCAAACTCCAGAAGCTAGAACATTGCCATATTGTGGCATAAGTTTGGCAAATTTCACAAAAAAAAAAAAAAAAAACCACACACAACACACAACTGCAGCATACACCATTAACCCTAATTCAGAATGAGATACACCACTGAACACATTTAACATACTGGACCATATAAACTTCTGTTTTTGGGAACTTATGTAACACTACAATACAGTGACACTAATATGCATTAAATAATGCTTAACTAATCATGAGTTAATGTATAACTCATGAAGAACTAAACCATTTATAACTGCATCAGCAACAAATGAACCTTCTAAAGGAGTCATAGATTAATCAATAAATTATTAGCTAAATGTGTCAATGTTTTAATTCCCTAAAAACATTAACTAATGAAGTAAATTTGCATGTTAATTACCACAATGGTTCGATGCCATGCCTTTCAACTTCCAGTTGTCTGCTTTAAGCATTAGCTAATGACTTGCAAAGGCATCATGTTAAGACTTGAGGCATCTGACTAATTCAAAATCCATAACCACAGTGGCATTACTTAGTTAAAACGTTTTCTACATATATTTACGCTTTGATTTGAAAGAAAACAGTGCATCCTTGTGTCACGGCTGACACAGAAGAGCGTAAGCTGCCTGTGTACAGCCCAGATTTGCCAAAATGGTGCTATGCGGATTTGGAGAGACACAGGAGACAAATTGTTGAATAAAGTCGTTATTTTTGTTTTATTTGCATTAAAAAAGTTTTTGTCACCTCATAACGTTACAGTTAAACCACTGATGGCAGATGAACTATTCTGATGATGTCTTTTATACTTTTCTGGACCTTGACAGTTTAAGTTACTTGGCAGTCTATGGGACAGTCACAAGCCTCTTGATTTTCATCCAAAATATCTTAAAATGTGTTCCGAAGACGAAGGAAGCGTTTACGGGTTTGGAACGACATGAGGGTAAGTGATTAATGACAATATTCATTTTGGGGTGGAGTATCCCTTTAATAGTTCTGTGCCTCAACAAGTAAAGTCATAACATGATGCCTTTGCAAGTCATTACCTAAATGATTAAAGCTGACTATTGGAAGTTGAAAGACATGGTTTCAACCCATTATGGTAATTAACATGAATTTACATCATTAGTTAAGATATGTTATTAGGGAATTAATACATTGACACATTTGCGACCCTGGAGCACAAAAATAGTCTTAAGTCGCTTGGGCATATTTTTAGCAATATATATATATATATATATATATATATATAAAAAATAAAAATAAAAAAACCCCACAACAACACACTGTATGGGTCAAAAATATCCATTTTTCTTTTAGGGCAAAAATAGTTGTATCTCAGCCAAATATTGTCCTATAACAAACCATACATCAATGGAAAGATTATTTATTCAGCTTTCAGCTGTATAAATCTCAATTAAAAAAAAAAAAAAAAACCCACACACACACCCTTACGACTGGTTTTGTAGTCCGGGGACACATTTAACTACAGTAATAACTTGATTACTTAATCTGATGCATATAGAATGTTCATTAGTTGCTGATGCAGTAATTATTAAATGGCTTAGTTCTTCATGAGTAACACATTAACTCAAATGATGCTTAACTAATGCATAGAATTCTAAGGCATGTGCACCCGTATCAGGGTTACCAAACTTACTTGCAACTTAACCCTGTAAGGCCCACTGTTATATTACAACATCAGTTTTAACTTGACTAAAATGCTTCTCGTGATTTATACTCCAAGACCATTTACACAACCAATAGATCCTATTGTTTAGCCTTGCAATGCTATTGCATTTACATTTATGCATTTAGCAGACTGTTTTATCCAAAGCGATTTACAGTGCATGTAGGCTAACACTTTTTTTTACCTAACATGTGTTCCCTGGGAATTGAAAACCACAACCTTTGCACTGCTAACACAATGCTCTACCTTTTTGATAACTTTGATTTAAGATTACATTAGCACAATTTGTTAGTTTTGAAAGTCTCCTAAAGTTTAAACAAACTGAATCTTCAGGGTCTCTAGAAAATCCTGAGAACCCAAACAGGCCCAAGAGTTGTTAAACCAAACTATTGAAGGTAGATTTGTAGCTACCTGGGAGTCAGCTGACCCTTGCATAAACCAAAAACATTGGACCAACATCAGGTTGGGTAGCTCTGCATAAAATACTCAGTTTAAAGTCGTAGTTTATTACAAGACTGCTCATAGAATCAGTCTTCTCCACTAGAAACTACACTAGTGGCAGTCTTCACAGCAAGATTTCTTCCTAAAGGGGGAGAGAGAGAGAGAGAGACAGCCCACAACTAGTAGTGAGATTAAGTAAAATTGCAATGTTACAGCAAGAACTTACTATTCCTGGTGCAGCTTTGCTCAGAGGGAAGAGGGATGGCACACCTCTGTACCGCAGTGGAAGATCTGAGAAGCAAACGCACCCATTACAAAACATCAAGAGGCTGAGTGTAAAACTGGTAAAGTGGGGAACAATACCGTTTCCTGCAGAGCAGCCAGTGAGGCTGGATCTACAAATGTGAACATCTTCACAACAAAGCGCTTGTAGTGGGTTGGGAACTGAAGACCAGATGATCCAGTCACTGGAACCAGTGTGGTCAGGTAACGGTCATCCTGGTAAGGGCATCTGAAGACAAAGGTGAAGGTTGGAAAGTGTCTCCCAGCAGACTAACTGGATAAAGATTGGCTGTACACTCACCCATTGATCAGAAGGTCCCACTGGGGGAGACTGAGTGGACTGGGGGTTGAAGTTGCCCAACAATGTCCCAGCATCAGGGCAATGTTGGGGACGACCCTCTCTATAATGCGCACCTCAACATACACAGGCTCCCGCAGGACTTTTGTGACGAGATAATCAGTATCACTGTAGTAGGACGTGTAGGCCTCATCCCCTGAGGAATAACACTGGGGTTTAACACTGCTTTTTGGAATACACCCCTGGGGCCTGTTTCAGAAAGGAGTATGTTAAGCCAGTATCTGAAAGAGAGGTAACTTAGAGTCAGTCACTGTGGTAACTTACTCTATGAACCTAACCTGGGGGCTGTTTCATAAAAGACAATAAGAAAAGCAGGGATTAAAATCCAAAACATGATTTAAAATAACCGAACAAATAAATCGGGACTAAGACGGTTTCATAAACGACAATTTAAGTTCACGCAATCTCACTAATTCGATCCAGATTAAATGAGCCAGGATAATTTGATGTGCACGCTTAATCTTAAATGGCCCTTAAAGGGGTCATAAGATGCTGCTAAAAAGAACATTATTTGTGTATTTGGTGTAATAAAATGTGTTTATGCGGTCTAAGGTTAAAATAACACATTATTTTCCACATACTGTACATTATTGTTTCTCCTCTATGCCCCGCCTTCTGAAACGCGTCGATTTTTACAAGGCTTATCGCTCTGAAAAGCAAGGTGTGTTCTGATTGGCCGAATACCTCAAGTGTGTGACAGAAATGTTACGCCCTTAACATATTGTGATGCCCTGTCCGGGCGGAGCGACGAGACATAAACATAAAACCCATTATAAACGTGATATAAACATGATTTCTAGTCGTGTCCTCTTTTGGAACGCCAAACAAAGTAGTTTTGCTTTCTCAATGAAACAGTGTCACACACCGCGGCCTTAAATGAGCAGAGCCGCGGTCGGCTTGAGTGAGCAGAAGCGGGAAGCTTGATAACAGCGCAGCAGGCAGATTCTACAAAGGAGCATCCCTTGGTCTTGCGGCAACCACATGTGACGACCCCGGACTGGACTCCGCTTCATCCACGGTGAAAGCCGATGCAGCGATCCACAGTGCAAATTGATGTATTTCCTCAGCGACCAGCACGGATCAGCTCCAGGCATGACGAAGCAGATATCGTCCTCTTTTGGAAGACCAAACAAAGTAGTTTCGCTTTCACAGTGAAACACACAGCGTCTATACGACATGGGAGCGGCGGTGGCAACAACGATACTACAACCAGGGCCGTGCACAGATATTTTGAGGGGCAGTGACCCAAACCAAAAAAAGGGGCACAAGGATGGTGGGTGCTTGTTAATACAAATTATCCAGTTGTTACAAATATACAGTTAAAGAGAACACTCTTGCACACTCTCTGTAATAATTGACTTTGTAGATGTAGATGTTTTGATTAGAGTGGGCTCTCCCCCATATATGGAGCTTACAACGCCTTGTTTTACTATGCATAACCTCATCTGCATATCATTTCCATGCATATTCCCATGTATGTAACACCATGTTTAACACCAAGACATTAAGGAAATATGAGATGGGGACTATAATGCCATTTGCACCGTACACATACATTTTTATTGCTAAAAATTATCCAGTCTCCTGGTTATGTTTTATAATAAATATATGAAAATATCCATAAAAACAAAATGGTTTAAAGTTGTTCTCAGATATATTTTAGAATAGAGTTGATTTCATTATTTTACACTGGCCAAATAGTATTTCAAACAATACGTTTTAAACAATTCAATTCAAATGAAATGTATGCAGTTTTGCTGATGGACATCTTTTAGCTATTTTTAGTGGAAACAGATAGGCCCATATTTCTTGCAGTGTAAATAAAATTTTCATTTTAACTAACAAATATAAATTAACTAATATGAATATTACATTTTATTGGAATATCAGAATATCTGTATATATATATATATATATATATATATATATATATATATATATATATATATATATGTTGTATTTAACTAATAGTATCTAACTAATAGGGATATTTATTGGAATATCAGTTATCTGTATAAATTCTAAAACACTATTATGGCAAAGTAATGTTTAATTTACTATATATTTATTACATTGTATATTATTATCTCACACATGGATTGCCGTTTTCTATAATAAAATTACATATCTGATATGACATAACAATTCGCATCAAACAAACAATATAATTCTTATTCTCAAGGATTAAAGAGTATGAGAGTAAAGAGAATGGAAAAAAAAGAAAAATGACTGCACAACCATCAATTAGGTCGTGATATGCACTAAGCATGTAAACGACCATTGAGCAAAAGAAGAAGAAAGAAACAGCATGGCGCCCTGTTTCCATAGCGACAAGCCGCTCTGTTGAGAATGTCTTGAGTCTAAATCAGGAACATACTCTGTGTTGAATGAACTTATACAAATACACATTTTTGGAAGCACATACCTCTAGTAAGCAAGGTTTGGGGTAAATCAAGCGAGAGTTCAGGGTTTAACAGATGGCAAGTTAGCCTTGCTTTCTGGAATACACCCCTGTATATTCAGAATGACCTTAGGGTAAGTTTGTTTAACATACTCAGAATTGCAATACTGGAAGCTTCTCCCAGCCATAGCTACTATATTCTTTAATGTTGCATTTTTATAAAAATACAGTCATTTATATTATAAAATAAGTGCTTTTAATATCATGCATATCTTGCAAGATCAATATCATTCAGTATAGTCCAGAACTCTATTTAGCAGGGTGCAGGCTGACCCTTCAATTGAGAAATTATGAATTACAATAAATTTCTTTTAATAAATTTGAGTTATGTCTTGTCAGAGGAGGATGGGATCCTCCATGGTCTTTCCTCCCCATTGACCTAAACATGCTAAGAAATTATTTTATATCTCAAATGGAACCAAAATTACAAAGAAAAATTTATTTCCCATCAAATCTTGGGTGAGGTTGTCCCTCAAGAACACTTCTTGCATTTTTATATACAACACTCTCGGATAGCAGCTAAGATGTCCTAATTAAAGACACCTAAACCAGCCAATCAAGGTCTTACTAGGCATACTAAAAAGTTCCAGGCAGGTGTGAGGTAAGTTGGAGCTAAACTCCGCAGGACACCCGACCTCCAGGACCGAGTTTGGAGACCCCTGGTTTAAGTCTTCTCCTATTTAAGTAGACAACTGCACTTGCATGAATGGATAAACGCCTTCAAATGGAGTCAGAAATATGGCCAACAAGTGAACTTCTAGACTAATGACTTCTAGAATTTGTTCTAGAAGTTGCCATAACCGTTCCTATGATTCCATATAAGGAATGTGCATGAAGAACAGGTGCCCGGGTTAGCAACTAGAGCTTGGAAAAGAGGTAACTTGCTTGCACAGAAGCTTTGACTCACTGCAAAACCTTGCTAAAGCAAATGGAACCTTGGTTTAATAGTGTGGCCCTAGAAAAACTAAACACAGCCATGCACGATTAGACTCTGCAAAGCATCTTAGAGTTTCATGCAGTTTATTAAAGAAGCAAAATTTACATGACCAGAGTAACTTCTCCACTAGAAACCACAGTCTGCCCACTAGAGATGGTCTTGGCATGAGTGTGAGAGGGAAACAGGGCAATTTAGCTCAAATGGAATCATTTAAGATTTTTAAGGGAATTTGGACAGAATTACTGTTTTATGGCTTATCACGGGGACGGCCAGCGATTCATTGAACGAGCTGCATAACATCAACTCTGCAATGGATATTAATATCCAAAGTATAATGCAAACACTATTAATTAGCACAGTAACAAGATTGGCAGTTTAAGACATTAACTTGTAAGCACAAAACACAAGATATTTTCAATATAAATAGGGCTTTATTGGATAAATCTAAGACAAACTAATCTAACACATGAACACGCATTCATACAAGTTGCAGAAAGAGAGAAAGTAAGGAATGAATGAGTTTGAGAATGAAAATGTGAAATCCTAAGTTTATAGCAATATGTGCAATTGCATAGACATGAACAACCATCAGTCACTTAATTAACCCTTGCATTTAGTTCCTCAAAGAAGTTAAATTATTAAATGCACCAGTTCAGCTAGAATCTGGAGGTACTTGCATTGCCAGTGTCAGGGGTTCCCTTCGTTGTCTGGTTGCTGAAAGGGGGTTTCCTGAGGTTGCTGATTGGGTGAAAGTTCAGTAGTCGTTGAAGTGGAAAGCCAATGGTTGGGCGTTGGCTGAAGATGCAGAGTTGTGGGCTGGTTGAAGTTTTGAGGCACAGACTCGAGGTGAACTCGGAGACACAGAATTGCAAAACTTAACTAAGAACACAAAACTAAACTGAAAAGAAAAAAGAACAAAAATAGAAGTAACGAGACTAGATGGTTTTTCTTCTCATCATGGGTAAGTAGCAGTGGGCGTGCAGGCCAAAGCACATTGGATCGGCGCTCAAAGAACGCAAAAAATAAATGGCAAAAAGCATGGCTAAAAGCACAAAGCAAAAGCGATGACAAAAGGAAAATTTGATAATGTCTGGAGTATTTAAACCGTGCTTTTGGATGCATCTCAACTGGTGTTTTGGCCAATTAGACACTGTCTTAGCTCGGGGTGTTGCTATATTTCTCCTCCCAATTCATAAATCAAATGTTATCTTATCAGTCACATGGTCCGAATCTTCCCGCTCTTGCAGTGTATAATTTTGGACATGATTTCTATAACAAGTATGATACATTTTACAAAGTCTCGATTGATAGAAACTTTTAAAACATGAATTTTCAAACTCATACATACCCAACATGTATATAATCCTATTCAAGTTCAATACCTTTATTCAAGTTCAAGTTCAATACCTTTATTTGTCCCCCAGTGGGGCAATTAGTTTTACAGCATAGGAGCACACAAACTTACAAACACAAATACACATAGCATAATAAAAAAAATAAAATAAATATAATACACATTCTAATCAAAAAAAAAAAAAAAAAAAAAAATGTGTAAGCTACCTTACCCTCCTAGCATTTAGAAGAGAGACAGCAGACGGAACAAAGGAGTGTTTAAATCTGTTTGTTTTGGCAAATGGAAGTCTGAGCAATGAACCTGATGGTAAAAACTGAAACTGTAGATATAAAGGATGAGAGAAGTCAGTCAAGATAGAATTTGCTTTCTTAAACAGCTGTTTTTCGTAAAGATCCTGTAAAGTTTCTTGTGGAAGCCCTATAATTTTACTACTGACACTAACAACCTTGTTCAGTAAGTTCCTCTCTTTTACCCTCAAGGATTGAAACCAACAAACAAAGGAGAACGTAATAATAGACTCAATAAAAGAACGATTAAACAAAATCATCAAAGTAGAGTCAACCTGGAATTTAGATAGTTTTCTAAGACAAAAAAGACGCTGCTGGCTTTTCTTATGAATCGAGTCAGTATTTTTCTTAAATGTCAGCTTGTTATCGAGGAAAGTGCCTAAGTACTTATAAGACTCTACCGATTCGACTGTCTGACCATCAATCACTATAGTGTCAGGGGAAGGCTGAACACGTCTAAAATCAATGCACATATCTTTTGTCTTTAAAACGTTTAAGGATAAAAAAGATTCCTGACACCATTTTAAAAAGTAATCAATCACAGGACCATGCGAAGTTTCAGTGCTATTCAACAGGCTCACTATGACTGTGTCATCCGCAAACTTCAATATATGACGGTTTTCAAAACTACTACAACATTCATTTGTGTACAATATGTACAGCAAAGGAGAAAGAACGCACCCTTGTGGTTAAAAATAAAAAAAAACAAACAAACAATAAAACCTTCCATACAAAATTAATCCCTTAGTCCCTCAATTAATAAATTACAATATCCAGCCAACAATACTACCTTCTAGACCAAAGTTATCCCTTAGTCTCTGAATTAGTAGATGAGGCTGAATAGTGTTGAAGGCAGATGAAAAATCAACAAACATCAATCTGACATGGTTGTTTGGACTGTCAAGGTGCTTACAGATGTAATTCAACAGAGTTATGGTGGCATCCTGAACACCTCTCTTGGTCCTGTACGCGAACTGCAGGGGATCCAATCGGTGTTCAATAGTTTTCAGCAGTTCAGCTTTGATCAGTTTTTCCAGTGACTTCATCACTAATGAAGTCAGGGCTATAGGCCTAAAGTCATTTAATGATTTGGGATGTTTAAATTTACCAACAGGGACTATAGTAGACTGTTTCCACAGATTAGGCACCTTCTGTTGAGACAAAGATAAATTAAAAATATAATTAAAAATCGGGCCTAATTGTACAGCACAGTTGGATAGTAATCGACTACTGATATTATCTGGACCAGCACTTGTTCTTATTTTACAATGTTTAAAAGTTTTAACAACAGAATATTCATCAAAAAAAGGGGAAAAAAAACATTGTTTTGATTCCAGTGATGTATTTCTCAGCGTCATTATTTCATTATTGAAAAAATACACATCGAATCTGGAGTAAAATTTGTTTAGCTCTTGTGCCAGGACCAGATCAGAGGTGAACCCATCTAATGAGACCCTTTTCTTTACATTGTCAGTCAAACCGACCATAGACCTAATACTGTCCCATGCTGAACCCATATTATTGTTGCTAAGCATGTCTTCTAATTTTCTTTTATAAGATAATTTAGCTCTCCTGATTTCCCCTTTTAATTTCCTTATGAACAGACATTAGCTCAGTAGAATCTCCCTGTTTAAAAGCCTGTTTCTTTTTATTTATTCAATAGTTATTCAGGGGCAGCTGTGGCCTAATGGTTAGAAAGTTGGACTTGTAACCCAGAGGTCTCAGGTTCGAGTCTCGGTGCTGGCAGGAGTTGTAGGTGGGAGGGAGTGAATGTACAGTGCTCTCTTCCACCCTCAATACCATGGCTGAAGTGTCCTTGAGCAAGGCAATGAACCCCCAGTTGCTCCCCGGGCACTGGATATATAGCTGCCCACTGCTCCGGGTGTGTGTTCACTGCTGTGTGTGTGCACTTGGATGGGTTAAATGCAGAGCACCAATTCAGAGTATGGGTCACCATATGTCACGACTTTCACTTTCACTATTCAAAATACACAATAAGTGATCACAACATGATAGTCAAATGTGTGGGTTGCATGAGTAATATGGAATTATGCATAGAAATGATTAGTTGCTTTTAGTCCTTTTAGCATCATTTAGGTGCATATATACACATGGAAAGGCAGTTTCAGTGCCATTCTGTGGACGTAAGGACATGTTCCGTGAAGACCAGAGAGGTTAAAAGGCCTCCTAAGGAATCTCCTTCTGGTTCTTGTCCTCTAGGTCGGGGGTGGGTGGGGGGGTGGTGATCATGAATACTATCATGGATTTACATGTGATGGTCATGTTGTACATCGTTGACCATCATTCTTGATTACTTGCCCCAAAATTGACAATCTCCTTCCTGAGTTATGATCAGTGTGTTCTTTTGTGTTAATGTTGAAAGCTGTTCTGTGAAAGAGTTGGCTGGTTAGTCTTGCTTTAGACTGGCTGGCGCTAGGATGTGATTCACGAACATCCCATGTCTTGGGCCTTTCTGTGGAATTCGGCTCCTCATTTCAACCATGTTCTTAATCGAATCTTAAATTTTCTGATACCCTACAAGTGTCTGTTCCTGCAAGATTGGTGGAAGCGTGAGAGGCATTTCAAAAACAAATACTCAGTTCATCAAGTTACAGCAAGTTTCACTTTTCCTGGTGCAGCTTTGCTCACAGGAGCCAGAAGAGGGATGGCACACCTCTGTACTGCAGTGGATGAAGATCTGACAGGGAAGAAAGAGGGCTAAGCCATGGAATCCATTAAAAAGAGAAATATTATGGATTCAGGAAGAGCATACAGTTTCCTGCAGAGCAGCCAGTGAGGCTGGATCTACAAATGTGAACATCTTCACAACAAAGCACTTGTAGTGGGTTGGGAACTACTGAAGACCAGACGTTATCTATTTTCTATACTATATTTCTGATGTTATCTATTTTATCAGTGAAGAAATTCATTACTGCTTTCTGTTTTTTTTTTAATTAAAAGTCATTACTGTTTAACTGTGAGGGAATATTTAGATCGAGTGGCGTCTGGTTATTTGTTAATCTAGACACTGTGCTAAATAAAAACCTTGGATTGTTTTGGTTATTTTCTATGAGTTTGTGGATATGCTTGGCCCTGGCAGTTTTAAGAGCCTGTCTATAGCTGGACATACTTTAATTAAAATTAAAAAGATTTTAAAAAGCAATGCTTTTTTTTTTTTTTACCTGACAGTGAAGGCAGAGTATGGTAACCATACTTGAAAATTGCTCTGAAATCCTCTGCATTTAATCTGCAGTTACTGCATGCAGATCAGAAGCAGTGAGTAGTGAACACAACCAGAGCAGTTGGCAACCAGTTGAAAAGAAAAGAAAGTTTAAAATAGTGTGAATTGAAATGTGCCAGTTAAAAATAATGTGGGGTGTGGGTAAGGTTGGGCCCCGTTTAAAATCTAATAATTTAAATTCTTGTCAATTCCTAATTTCGATTCCAATAAGGTAAAAAATAAATAAATGAAAAAAAAAAAAAAATCTTAGATACCATTCACATTTATTCTAACTCTTATTGCAAAATATTTCCTTGTTAGCTGAATACTATGAATGAAATTCAACAGGCTAATGAACACTTACACAAGGATGTGCACAGCAGAGAAAACAGCCCATGAGTCTTCTTGACTTGAATGGTTAAAAAACACATTGAAAGTAATAATCTGTAATAATAACAAATGTCCAAGCACATTTTCGTTAGGACAAAAATAAGAATGTTTTATTTAACTTTTTAACCCATACCTAGGCTTGGGAATCCAAAATCTATGTCAGTTCTGGAATAGGATGCTTAAGGTCAGGAATCGTCTATTCGTTATAAAATTAAAATTTTGATTCCTCATTGATTCCTTTGTGCGCATTTTATTATGACTTTAAACCATACAAGCACAAGAAGACTCATGCACTGTTTTCTGTACTGCACACATAGGGGCATAGCCATCATTTCAGAAATGAGGGGGACAGAAATGTAAAAAAAAAAAAAAAGAAGGACTTTCGACTTTTGTCTAATTGACAGGCTTATTTTTTCTTATTTTAACTGGATAAGAAATCAAATACACTGCTGGATGATAACCAATCATTTGTATTCCATAATATTTTTTTTTCTGTATTTTCCTAATGACAATTTTAGAATTGGTTTATACAAACACATAAGGCAGAATAGTTTCTATACTGTATTAAATGCTATGTCAATTAGCACTGCATTATTAATTTACTATATTATTTATTACCTCGAAATGACCAGAAATTACCTTTTTTAGTTACAGCAATAGTGGGATGCCTTTGTCCATATTAGGGATTTCCCTCAAATCATAACCAATAAAACAATACAGCAGGGATCCTCAAATCTGGCCCACGAGATCCACTTTCCTGCAGAGTTTAGCTCTAACCCTAATCAAACACACCTGAGCATGCCAATCAATATCTTCAGGATCATTACAAAATCACAGGTAGGTGAGTTTGATCAGGGTTGATGCTAAACTCTGCAGTGCGATGGCCCTCCATGGCAAGATTTGAGGAACCCTGTACTACAGGGATAGGCAACTCCGGTCCTGGAGGGCCACTATCCTGCAGAGTTTAGCTTCAGCCCTCATAAAAACTCACCTGCCTGTATCTATCTAGTAATCCCGAAAACACTGATTGCCTTGTTCAGGTGTGTTTAATTAGGGTTGGAGCTAAATTCTGCAGGACAGTGGCCCTCCAGGACCGGAGTTGCCTATCCCTGATATACTACTTCTATGAGGCCATTTTGGACTTTCTTCGTGAGAGTGCCCTTCGGCTTCAAGTATGAATGAAACATGCACTGTATAAGAGTGTTTAGTGCGCCATAATTCACAACGTCTCATTTTGGATATGAATAAATCGCCTGGTCATACATAGACCATCTTGTTTCTTCGCCCATGTGCACACACATCCAAAGCAGCACACAGAAAAAGTGATTTTAAATTAATCTGATTGACAGATGAATCATGGTTGATCTATCAAGTCAAGTCAAGTCAAGTCACCTTTATTTATGTAGCGCTTTTAACAATACAGATTGTGTCAAAGCAACTAAACATTAATTTGGAAAATAGTGTGTCAACTTTGCAAAATGACAATAGTAAAATTTAGTTAAAGGCACTTCATCATTGAATTCAGTGATGTCATCATCCAGCTCAGTTCAGTTTAAATAGTATCTTTGCAATCAAGTCAACAATATAGCTGGAAATGAAGTCCCCAAGTAAGCAAGCCAGAGGTGACAGCGGCAAGAAACCAAAACTCGATCGGTGACAGAATGGAGAAAAAACCTTGGGAGAAACCAGGCTCAGTCAGGGGGTCAGTTCTCCTCTGACCAGACGAAACCAGCAGTTCACTTCCAGGCTGCAGCAAAGTCACATTGTGCAGAGTACTCAACTTGTTCCTGTGGTCTTGTCGCGGTGGTCGTCTGAGAAAAAGTCTTTACTGGGGATCTGTATCTGGGGCTCATCTAGTTTTCCTAGTCTCTGCTGTCTTTCAGGGCTGTAGAGGTCCTTTCTAGGTGCTGATCCACCGACTGGTCTGGATACGTACTGGATCTGGGTGACTGCAGTGACCATCTGATCTGGATACAGACTGGATCTGGTGGCCACGGTGAACTCGGAATAAGAGAGAAACAGACTAATATGAGCGTAGATGCCATTCTTCTAACGATGTAGCAAGTACATCGTGTGTTAAGGGAAGTGTTCCCGGCTCCGGTTGACCTAATTAATGCAGCCTAAAAACCCTTTAACGGATTTGGATATTAGAAGTGTATTAGTGTGTTATGTGTAAGCCAGGTTAAAGAGATGGGTCTTTAATCTATATTTAAACTACAAGAGTGTGTCTGCCTTCCGAACAATATTAGGTAGGTTATTCCAGAGTTTGGGCGCTAAATAGGAAAAGGATCTGCCGCCCATAGATGATTATGATATTTTAGGTATTCTCAAATTGCCAGAGTTTTGAGAATGCAGTAGATGTGGAGGACTATAATGTAACAAGAGCTTGTTCAAATGCTGAGGTGCTAAACCATTCAGGGCTTTATAAGTAATAAGCAACATTTTAAAATCTATATGATGTTTAATAGGTAGCCAGTGCAGTGTTGACAGAACCGGGTTAATATGGTCATACTTCCTGGTTCTAGTAAGAACTCTAGCTGCTGCATTTTGAACTAGCTGGAGTTTGTTTATTAAATAACCACCCAATAAAGCATTACAATAATCTAACATTGAGGTCATAAACGCATGGATTAACATTTCTGCATTTGACATTGAGAGCATAGGTCATAGATATATTTTTGAAATGGAAAAAGGCAGTTTTACAAATGCTAGAAACGCGGCTTTCTAAGGAAAGGTTGCTATCAAATAGCACACCTAGGTTTCTAACTGCTGACGAAGAATTGACAGAGCAGCCATCACAGCGTTCTAGGTTATTACATGCAGAGTTTTTAGGTCCTATAATTAACACCTCTGTTTTTTCGGAACATAGCAGTAAGAAATTACTCATCATCCAGTTTTTTTATATTGACTATGCATTCTGCTAGTTTTTCCAAATTGGTATGTTTCGCCGGGCCGCAAAGAAATACAGAGCTGAATATCATCAGCATAACAGTGAAAGGGAACACCGTGTTTCCTGATGATATCACCCAAGGGTAACGTAAAGCGTGAAGAGTAACGGTCCTAGTACTGAGCCTTGAGGTACTCCATACTGCACTTGTGATCGATATGATACCTCTTCATTCACTGCTACGAATTGATGGCGGTCATATAAGTACTTAAACCATGCTAATGCACTTCCACTAATGCCAACAAAGTTTTCTAGTCTATTCAAAAGAATGTTGTGGTCAAGTGTCGAACGCAGCACTAAGATCCAATAGCACTAATAGAGAGATACAACCACGATCAGATGATAAGAGCAGGTCATTCGTTACTCTAAGGAGAGCAGTCTCAGTACTATGATACGGTCTAAATCCTGACTGGAAATCCTCACAGATGCCATTTTTCTCTAAGAACGAATATAATTGTGAGGATACTACCTTTTCTAGTATCTTGGACAGAAAAGGGAGATTCGAGATCGGTCTATAATTAACTAGTTCTTTGGGGTCAAGTTGTGGTTCTTTGATGAGAGGCTTAATAACAGCCAGTTTGAAGGTTTTGGGGACATATCCTAATAACAATGAGGAATTAATAATAGTCAGAAGAGGATCTATGACTTCTGGAAGCACCTCTTTTAGGAGCTTAGACAGAATAGGGTCTAACATACATGTTGTTGGTTTAGATGATTTAACAAGTTTATACAATTCTCCTATAGTAGAGAATGAATGGAACTGTTCTTCAGGGGATCTATAGTGCACTGTCTGATGCGATGCTGTAGCTGACGGTTGCATGGTTACAATTTTATCTCTAATAGTATCTATTTTAGAAGTAAAGTTCATAAAGTCATTACTGCTGTGATGTTGGGAAACGTCAACACTTGTTGATGCTTTATTTTTCGTTAATTTAGCCACTGTATTGAATAGATACCTGGGGTTATGTCTTCTAAAAGAGATGAAACGTAATCAAATCTAGCAGTTTTTAATGCTTTTCTATAGGATAGGTTACTTTCCAAGCAATATGAAATACCTCTAGTTTTGTTTTCCTCCAGCTGCGTTCCATTTTCCGGGCTGCTCTCTTTAGGGTGCGAGTGTGCTCATTATACCACGGTGTCAGACTGTTTTCCGTAACCTTCCTTAAGCGTAAAGGAGGAACTGTATTTAAAATGCTAGAAAAGAGAGAGTTAATAGTTTCTGTTACATCAAGTTGTTCTGAGGTTTTGGATATGCTAAGGAATTGGGATACATCAGGAAAATGACTTACAAATAAAACTATAGTATTAAAAATGACCAAGATTGATTGTATCAAACAAAAAAAACAATTTACAGTATTAGCTATATGAAGTTTGCACAAAACTAAATAATGATCTGAGATATCATCGCTTGGCTGCATAATTTCAACACCATCAACATCAATTCCATGTGACACTATTAAATCTAGAGTATGATTTCCACAATGAGTAGGTCCTGAGACATGTTGTCTAACCCCAATAGATCCAGAATGTCTATAAATGCTGATCCCAATGCATCTTTTTCATTATCAACATGGATATTAAAATCACCAACAATTAAAACTTTATCTGCAGCCAGCACTAACTCAGATGTAAAATCAGCAAACTCTTTAATAAAGTCTGTATGGTGCCCTGGTGGCCTGTATACAGTAGCCAGTACAAACATCACAGGGGATTTATCATTAACATTTGTTTCTCTGGATAATGTTATATGAAGCACCAATACTTCAAACGAGTTATACTTGAAGCCTGCCCTCTGAGAAATCCTGAAAACATCGTTATAAATTGTAGCAACACCTCCCCCTTTCCCTTTTGGACGTGGCTCATGTTTATAACAGTAATCTTGGGGTGTAGACTCATTTAAAATAATGTAATCATCAGGTTTTAGCCAGGTTTCTGTCAAACAGAGTGCATCTAGATTATGATCAGTGATAATATTATTTACAAAAAGTGCTTCCGTAGAAAGGGACCTGATATTCAATAAGCCAAGCTTTATCATTTGTTTATCCATATTGATCAGTTTTTAATTTGTTGAACCTCAATTAAACTGTTGCTCTTAAATTGGTTTGGATGTTTTTTGTATTTTCTAGCTCGGGGAACAGACACAGTCTCTATAGTGTGAAATCTATGTGTGCTGAGAATTAACTGACTTCTGTGACGTGAGGCGGCTAGCAGACGGTCGGTTTAGCCAGTCTGTCTGCTTCCTGACCTGGGCCCCAGTTAGTCAAGTACAAATTCTAAGACTATGTGCCGTATTTCTAGATAGAAGAGCGGCACCACCCCAGGAGGGATGAAGACCATTTCTTTTTCCCCAAAAGCTCATCCAATTGTCTATGAAACTTATGTTATTCTGCGGGCACCACTTATACATCCAGCCATTGAGTGATGACAATCTGCCAAGTATCTCATCACCACGGTAAGCAGGGAAGGGACCAGAGCATATTACAGTGTCTGACATCATGCTTGCAAGTTCACACACCTCTTTAATGTTATTTTTAGTGATCTCTGACTGGCTAAGTCGAACATCATTAGCACCGGCATGAATAACAATCTTACCGTATTTACATTTAGCATTAGCCAGCACTTTTAAATTTGCTAAGATGTAAGGCGCTCTGGCTCCCGGTAAACATTGGATTATGGTGGCTGGTGTCTCTATATTCACGTTCCGTACAATAGAATCGCCAATAACTAGAGCACTTTCATCAGGTTTCTCAGTGGGTGCTTCACTGAGTGGGGAGAACCTGTTTAATGTTTTGATCGGAACAGAAGAGCGGTGTTTAGACCCACGACTATGCCATCTCACAGTCACCCAGTTGCCCTGCTGCAAAGGTGCTGTTACTGAAACCGAACAATGTACAGGACTCCCTGAGCTACACGCATCCACGATGCGTGTCTCTAATTCTGAAATCTTCTCGGTCAGCCTAACTATTTCCCTGCATTTTTTCACATGTGAATCCCTTGTCACCGACAGAGATAGATAAACTATACATGTGGCAAGCGGTACAAATAACAATAGCAGGAGAAGCCATTACTCACCGTGCTTAATGAAAGATTCTTACCACAGTTGTTTAATGAACTTGTGAAAAACCGGAGAGAGAGAGAGTGGAGGAGAAAGGAAAACAGTGATAGGCACGAATGGAAATGCTAATGACAAGCCAACAAGTGCTAACGCGATGCAGGTGCACTGCATTTGCAGATTTAAAATAAGTGAACGATCAAATTAATCAGATTAGATTGATAGATAATGTCAGCAGTATGGTGGGAATTAAGTTATGTTTTATCACTTTAAACAGAGTGATAGTAAGAAAGATTAAACAGAAAAACAAAGCTACGATCACAAAACAGCAGCAAGGCAAGCAGGAATAACACTGTCCAACAGCAACACCCGCAGGTAGGAGGACCAGTATGGCTGAATACTCCCTCGGCAGATAGAACGGCCGGCACTTAATAACCATAAACTCCATCGGGGCGAACAGTGTTTGCAGACAACAACAGCATCACAGCACCACACATCATTGATGTAAACACAAAGCCCGCCGCAACGTGATTTACCTCCCGCGACGAGAGCTCCGTCCGCTCTATAGCATGTCAGCTGATCGAGCTGGATAGTGCAGTCTGGAACACTGTCGTTGAGCCATGTTTCCGTGAACACAAAAACACAACAGTCTCTTACATTCCTCTGAGTTGAGTGTAGTAATCGGATGTAGTCCAGTTTATTGTCCAAAGATGGTATGCTATCCAGTACGATCGCGGGGATAGCTGGCTTGTGAGGGTTAGCCGTTAGCCTAACCCGGATACCTCTGTGCTTTCTCCTCTTCTGCTTCCTCTCATGCCGCTTGTGGCACCTCCGCCGTGGGCGAGATGCAGTAGTGGGGGTCGGTGATGGTGAAGGCCTCTGGAGCAGACCGAGGTCCCACAGCTCTTCAGTGTGCACAGAGTTTAACTCTAAAAAAGTGGTTCTGCCAACATCGAGCAGAAACTACAGGCTGTATGCGTGCTTAAATACAGGTAGACGCGATGAAGATGTACAAAAACACTGACTCACAAGACAAAAAACATGAAAACACCATTCTGACGGGAGAGAGAGAAGCCGATGCGTGTGGACGCGCCGCCATTACTCACTGCGCTCTTATTTCAGTGTTGTTAATGTTGAGGTTATTTTAGCTTTATACAATTAGTTTAACTGCACTGTTAAAGAGAGGTGAACTATGTGCATGTATTTTAGACACTTAGTTCTTGCCCCATCCATGCAATAACTGCATCCTTCTATCAACCAAGTTTCCATTTACTTATACTGCTGTGTGATATCTATGGTATGACCCATTTCAGGAGCTGACAAAATTCGGATTTAAAATCAGAGCATAACTCACATTCACTAAAATACTGAAACACTAATGATGCTGATGCAAAATGACAATGCCGGTGATTGACAGTCAAAGCATAGCGCAGTTTGAACGGCCCACCCCTGCAGCTGAACTGGAAGTTTTGATTGGTTTTACACCCAAATAGACATGTCTGTTATTGGCTGAAGCATAGGGCTCCACCCCAGGAGTTTGAAGAGTGCCCGCCAAACGCCAGCTCGTTGTTTCTCCATCTGAGCCTTTGTCCATTTTGTGAAAAATAAGTGAAGTTAAATTTCAGTTTTATTCTACTCAAATAGAAGTACCACAACTTAATCATACTCAAGTTTTGTCCAAAAGGGGTCACTACAAATAAGACGAGTGCATTTGCGTTGAAAAACTTAAATTTAACAGTCAGACCTAAATGGATCATTATTAAACCTGATTTGGTCCAGAAAAACAGGGCACGAAAGACTGGAGAACCGACACTGGATCCAACCAAGTACAACCTGATCTGTCAAGCAAAGAGATGTTTTATAGATCAACCACCCATGCGACAGTGTTCCCAGTCACAAAGCAATCAGCCAGACACCTGTAAAGACAGACCCAAACAAGAAACTGAAAGTATCATACCTGCCCCCATAAAATAAAACCTGAAGTTACCAACAGGCTTACACTACATGAAAAACATAACCAGAATGATCCTCAACACTTGAAAACATCACCTTAAGTAAAAATTCAAGTACTATAACAAAAGGATTTGTAGTTACTTTCCACCTCTACCCTGCTTACAACTAAATCCTTACCCATTTAAGCAGATACTTGCAGGACTAACAAATGAACCAAAAGTGACCTATGTGGTGTGTGTGGGTCCAGTCATGCCCAATGTTTCAGAATCATAGGCAACTTTTAACCCAAAGGTCATGGGTTGAAGTTACCACACCAGCAGGAACCGTACATGGGAGTGAACAATCAACGCTACCTTATATAGCCACAGCTGAGGTGCCCTTGAGCAAGACACCAAACCCAATTGCCACAGCAAGGTGTAACCATACATAGATGGGATGAGTGCATGTTGGGTTAAACAACCTGTTAACCAAACAGTACGTAATGATTAACCCTTAAAAGGGTACCTTATGCAGTGCCCCAGGATAATGCTTGTACAGAAGACTGGATTCAGAACACTTACAAAAGGTTGTGGAACCTTGTTTTAATAGTGGGTGGGGGGCACCACCAGAACAGCCATGCAATACCAGACTCTGCAGTGTCAAAACAATACCAATAGACAAGATACTTAGGGATTCTGCAGAGTTTATTAAAGACAATACATTTACATGACCAGAGTAACTTCTCCACTAGAAACCACAGTCTGCTCACTAGAGAAGGCCTTGATATGAGTGTCTCTTCCTGAAAGAGAAGAGTTAAGTGAGAATGCACTTAAGGTCTCAGATCCTCTAGTCAAGACAATACTCACGTTTCCTGGCGCAGCTTTGCTCACAAGAGCCAGATGATGGATGGCACACCTCTGTACTGCAGTGGATGAAGATCTAACAGGGAAGAAAGAGGCTCAAGTCACAGAATCCACAAGTAGTAAAATTAAGTAAAAGGGGGGCATACGGTTTCCTGCAGAGCAGCCAGTGAGGCTGGATCTACAAATGTGAACATCTTCAACAAAGCGCTTGTAGTGGGTTGGGAACTGAAGACCAGATGATCCAGTCACTGGAACCAGTGTGGTCAGGTAACGGTCATCCTGGTAAGGGCATCTGAAGACAAAAGAGAAGGTTAGAAAGTGTCTCCCAGCAGACTAACTGGATAAAGACTGGCTGTACACTCACCCATTGATCAGAAGGTCCCACTGGGGGAGACTGAGTGGACTGGGGGTTGAAGTCACCCAACAATGTCCCAGCATCAGGACAATGTTGGGGTCAGTCCTCTCTATAATGCGCACCTCAACATACACAGCCTCCCGCAGGACTTTTGTGATGGGATAGTCAGCATCACTGTAGTAGGATGTGTAGGCCTCATCCCCTGAGGATGAACACTGGGGTCTAACCAGACTCAAGTTTGAAAGGCTTTAGGAAGACAAGACCTTACCTTCAGCACAGCCTTTGGTGACACATTGGCCATTGGCCAGTCTGAGCTCCACCCTGAGAGGTCCAGGAGCAGCTACTGGTGGAGGTGGAGGAATAGAGTTGACCTCCACAACCAGAGCTTCCACAGAAGTTCCAGAGTACCTACACTGGAAGAGAAACCTGGACAACAGACGGTCAGCTTGTAGCATTTATCATGGATTAATGTTCACACCAAGTCAGATCACCTACTCAAAATGACTGTCCCTTGTTATGGAACCATATGGTCCAATCCCCACTTCATATGATGAGGTCATTCTGTTTTCATATACCACATATCTGCTGTCCTCCTGTGAATAGGAACAGTGTCAGCATCCAGTCCATCATATGCAACGCAAAATAAAACCAGAAGCAGCTGCTCACCATCACGCTCGTGCCGCATGCAGTCACAGGGAACTGGTATATTGCAAAGAAAGGTGTGGACTCCACAGGAGCACAAGGTGGGTCATTTCCACCCAGGAGACGAACCGAATCCAGACTCAGTCGAGGCAGAGTAACATCTCTAGCCACCACTACCACAAACTGACCATCTCTAATACACTGGACAGTCACTAGAACAAGGTACAAGAGCAGGTTAATTCTGAGACTCAATTTAACATGAATAGAAGACTGAGATCGCTTACCTGCCCTCCCATAGTAACACTGCTGTCCATTAAAGCAGCAGTTCATAGCTTCACACTCAGCACCACTGATCCCAGGTTGTCCACATTGGATCTGCTCATAATCAGCTACAGCACATTTATCAAGGGGCTCTGCCTGCACCACTGGCTTCTGAAGAAACTGCTGGCTAGTTTGTTGAACTGGCTTCTGAAACTGTTGGCTAGTTTGTTGAATTGGCCTAGTTTGTTGAACCGGCTTCTGAAGCTGAAACTGCTGGCTAGCTTGTTGAACTGGCTTCTGAAACTGTTGGCTAGTTTGTTGAATTGGCCTAGTTTGTTGAACTGGCTTCTGAAGCTGAAACTGCTGGCTAGCTTGTTGAACTGGCTTCTGAAACTGTTGGCTAGTTTGTTGAATTGGCCTAGTTTGTTGAACTGGCCTAGTTTGTTGAACTGGCTTCTGAAGCTGAAACTGCTGGCTAGCTTGTTGAACTGGCTTCTGAAACTGAAACTGCTGGCTAGCTTGTTGAACTGGCTTCTGAAACTGCTGGCTAGCTTGTTGAACTGGCTTCTGAAACTGCTGGCTAGCTTGTTGAACTGGCTTCTGAAACAACTGGCTAGCTTGTTGAACTGGCTTCTGAAACTGCTGGCTAGCTTGTTGAACTGGCTTCTGAAACTGCTGGCTAGCTTGTTGAACTGGCTTCTGAAACTGCTGGCTAGCTTGTTGAACTGGCTTCTGAAACTGCTGGCTAGCTTGTTGAACTGGCTTCTGAAACTGCTGGCTAGCTTGTTGAACTGGCTTCTGAAGCTGCTGCTGGTCAGTTTGCTGGATCATCAGGGCTTGAAGGTTCTGAGGCAGATCACTCCATTGTGGAACAGCATGACAAAAAGCACAAAGTGCCAAAATCTGAACCAAACACCAACTTCCAGCCATTGTTCCACAGCTAAGCACAAAGCAGAGATGCTGGCCTTCCATCTTTTTATACTCTACAGGTTTCAGCTAATTAAAGATAGTCCCTCCCCCTTCATTAACTCTCACGATTCTCCAGACTTGAATGAGTTGGATCTTATGAAACTGAATGATTCTCATTGATTCAATTATCCTTGTTACATACATTAAAACACAAACTTGAGCATAATTCATAATAGCATACTAGTATGAATTTCTGCCATTTTAAATTCAGCCTTGGTATTATCCTTCATTAGATGAATCCAATTGTTGATGTCTTGACAATTCTGGATTGTTTCATTCTTAGAAAAACATCTTGGAATGTACAGGCCTTTATCTATAGACTGGCTCAGAAGAAAGTTGATTTAACATACTCATGATTATGTTGAAGCTTTGAGTAATACTTGAACCCTGTCCCAGCCATAGCTGCTCTATTCTTAAATACTGCATTATAATTGAAATACAGTCATTCATATTATAAAGTGCTTTTAAAATTTTACACACACTGCAATATTTTAATATCCTTCAGTTAGAGGTGGAAAGTAACTAATTATAAATACTTTTGTTACAGTGCTTGAGTACATTTGTACATTTTTCTACTTTCTTGAGTATAATTAAATTGTGGTATTTTTACTTTTACTTGAGTAAAATAAATTAAAGTATTCGAATTCGCTACATTTACTTTTCACAAAGGAGTCGCAGATGGAGAAACAGAGTGAACCTGTCTTTGATGGGCACTTTTCATACTTCTGGGGTGGAGCCCTGTGCTTCAGCCTATTACAGACAGGTCTGACTCAGGTGCAAAACCAGTCAAAACCTCCAGTTCAGCTGGGGGCGATCAAACATCAGCATCATTAACGTGTTGCCAACTTAGCAATTTTGTTGCTAAATTTAGCAACTTTTCACACTGCCCTAGCAACATTTTCTTCCAAAAGCACCTAGCAACAAATTTAGATATTTTTAAAATTTATTTGGCAACTTTTAGCAACTTTTGACAAATGACTCAAATGATAAAAAGGCACACATTTTCCATCTAAATTACACAAAATGAGGAAACCAAAGATGCCTAACGGTACACATATCATGTGAATTAAGTTAGCTGCTATTAGCAATTGCTCAATTTAATAATAATAATTTAGTAATTGTTAATTTATGATACACCTTGTTAGAAGCTTGTACCTGCGATTGTTGATCAGTTAGTACACTGTAAGAAAAATACCTAGAAAAATGGAAAAGGTACTTGTAATTTTCCAGGACTAACTGCTAATACACTGCTTAACACTATAATTGTTCAGGGCTGTGTTTCTCAATAAAGATTGATCATAGCGCTTCAGAGCGTTTTCTACGAGTAATTTTACGATCATTCGTTATTGTTTTACATGCGTTTACCAAAAATGCACTTAACGCAATCGCCCGTAGCCATGCTTTAAGTCCTACTTAGGAGTCGCTATCTGTTTGTCAAGGGCTGAAATGTCACCTAATAGAATGGCTTTTAATTGTAGTACATGCTCGTTTATTTAAATGTTAACCTTATGCAGCGTTCCAGACAACTTGGATATAACAATTATATTATACTATATTATATTATATTACATTTATACAAATAATATTATACTTTACATAATAATATACAATATACGTTATACAAAAATATACATTATCGTTTATAATATCAGTATAGAGATGTTATTTCCGGGTCCAATAAATTGGTTTTTGTGCACATCAGTAAGTCATTGACAGATTTTTTTCCTCCCAGTTTTGAAGCATATTTCCTACATTACTACTATTTTTTTTTTTGCTTCAGTCATTCAATTTAGATGTATATTTCTATTTTTTCTGCCCTTTTTAATTATTTCATTATAAATTCATATAAAAAACAAAAACAAAACAAAAAAACGAGTAATTAAGTGTGCAATAAAGTACAATCAAAACTTTATAATATAATCACATTGCACTTGAATAAAGTTAAACGTGTAATCTGCCGATTGTCCTGCAGGTGACCATAAATCTGTCTTCTTACGATGCACTTAGGACTTTACGATTACTCCACAGCTCTTGAAGATCTACGATGATTTTCAAGTGCTACTTAAGTTACGATGATTTTGGGAAACAGACCGTAATATTAAGATCAGTCATAGGATCATTTTTACAAACTTCTTAGGCTTACAAAGCTTTTGGAAAACGCAGCCCAGAATGTGTAGTTTTACTAGTTTACTAGCTAATTAAAAAAAAAAAAAATTACATTGTAGGCCCTAATTGTTCAAATTTGTAAGTGTTAAATAATTCAATGTTGTATTTAAAAATAGTTATTTAGATTTTAATATTATATTTTGTTATATTACTTAAATGAACAAATCTATATTAACTTATATAAAATATTTTTTTTGCTGAGATTTGAAGTAGTGACAATTTTGTGTCGTAATTACGTAATGATGTCATCGTGCAATGACATTACAATGTCATTTAGCAACTTGACCTTCCTTTAGCAACTTCCAATGAAAATTGCTAACACTGATTAGCATTTCAGTATTTAAGTGAATGTGAGCTATGGTCTGATTTTAAATCGTAATTTTGTCAGCTCCTGAAAAGGGTCGTACTGTTAATATAACCAGAGCACACAGCAGTATAAGTAAATAGAAAACTCGGTTGATAGAATTATTGCATGGATGGAGCAAGAACAATGTAAGTGTCTAAAATACATGCACACAGTTCAGTTAAATGGTAAAAATTGTGTTCTTTAACCGTATAGTTCAACTAAACGTACAAAGCTAAAATAACCTCAACATTAACAACATTGAAATAAGAACAAACAAAATTTTACGTGCATCTAGCCGATAGGTCAACCATGATTCATCTGTCAATCAGATGCATCAGGAGCAGCTGTGGCCTAATGGTTAGAGAGTTGGACTTGTAACCCGAAGATCGCAGGTTCGAGTCTTGGTGCTGGCAGGAGTTGTAGGTGGAAGCAAGGCACTGAACCCCCAGTTGCTCCTCGAGTGCTGGATATAGCTGCCCACTGCTCTGGGTATGGGATCACGGTGTGTTCACTTCTCACTGCTGTGTGTGTGCACTTGGATGGGTTAAATGCAGAGCAAATGTCACGACTTTCATTTTAAATCACTTTTTCTGTGTGCTGCTTTGGATGTGTGAGCACATGGGCGAAGAAACAAGATAGTCTATGTATGACCAGATGATTTATTCATATCCAAACGATATGGACATTATGGAGCGCTAAACACTCTCATGCAGTACATGTTTTATTCATACTCGAAGCCGGAGGGCCCTCTCGCACAGAAAGTCTAAAACGGCCTAGGAGAAGTAGTATATAATAACTTATAACGTGCAGGAAATCCCTAATATGGACAAAGGCATCCAGCTAGGGTTGTAGCTAAAAAAAATAAAAAGGTCATTTCAGGTCATTTCCAGGAAATAAATATAGTATAAAAACAATGCAGTGTTAACTGACATAACATTTATTACAATATAGAAACTATTCTGCCTTATGTGTTTATATAAGCCAATCCTAAAATTGTCATTAGGAAAACACAGAAAAAAAAAATATTATAGAATATTTATCAATTATCGTCCAGCAGTGTATTTGATTTCTTAGCCAATTAAAAGACATGAAAAAATAAAGCCTGACAATTAGACAAAAGTTGTTATTTTTTCACATTTCTATCCCCCTCATTTCTGAAATGATGGCTATGCCCCTATGTGTGCAGTACAGAAAACTGTGGACAAGTCTTCTTGTGCTTGTATGGTTTAAAGTCATATTAAAATGCGCACAAAGGAATCTATAAGAACGAAATTTTTATGAAATTTTAATTTTATAACAAGTAGACGATTCCCGACCTTAAAGTGCCCCTATTATGCCATTTTTAAGGTTGCTAATATTGTTTTAATCTCCCAAAACCGGTTTACATGCATGCAAGGTCAAAAAAACACGTTAGATTTCATTTTAACTAATTTCTAAAAGATTCGTAAACGATTCGTACAAGACTAATTCTTTAATCTGCTTTTCTTAACCCCTCCTTTCCGTGAGCCCTCACTGCTGTGATTGGCCCAGAGCCATAGAGATTGGCACTGGACTGGTCTACCACATACAGCGTGTGTCAGAAACGAAACACCAATTGCCACGACGGAATGACGGCCCTGGAGAATTGTGAATACATAGAAAAGATAGTATCGAGTGTACCTTACCAGTGCGAGCCATAGTCTCCTGATGAAATGGTTTAAGTGGCTGATGGACAAGAGACTGATTCGCAAGCACGACTGGAGCAGGACGTTTCTCAGTGGTAAGTGTCAAGTGTTAACAAGTTTGTGGAAATTGTAAGACCTGATAAAACAAGTTTACTCTCACAGTACAATTTCTTAGTACTCTTTCCACCACTGCCTTTGGTATAGCCCAAAATTTTATTTGCCAGGGTGCAGGTTAGCCCTTCACTCATGGTGAAATAAAATGCCTCACATTTATTGAAATACACATGTATTGTAATTTGTTTATTGTCAGAGAAAGATTGGCTCCACCAGGTTTCTCTCAGCTGAACATGCTAAGGAATTCTTTTACTTGCCACCATCACGTTTTTTCCTGAAGTGGAAAGGAAATGGTTATACAAATGTAAAAAATTCTAGAAACCAATGCTTTTTGACCTGACAGCAAAGGCAAAGTATGGGAACCCATACTTGAAAATTGTCCTATGCTTTTAACTCTTCCAAGTTACTGCATGCACATTAGAAGTGGTGAACACACGCAGAGCAGTTGGCAGCCAGTCGCTGTGGTGCCCGGGGAGCAACTGAGTGTATTGACAGTTGAAGAGAGCATGGTTCATTCAATCCCTAACCTACTGGTATTGAGTATTAAACTTGCAACCTTCAGGTTACAAGTCAGACTCCAACCATTAGGCCACAACTGCCCAGCTTGCAACTAAATCTTCCCCCATTTAAGCAGATAGTACTAGCATGACTGACAAATGTATTGAATATGACCTACAGGTTGTGGCGGCTGAGTCTTAGCCTAATGGTTAAAGAGTCAGACTTGTAATCCAAGTCACAGGCTAAAATCTGTACCAGCAGGAATTTTGGGTATTTATAGCAATACCCACAGCTGAGGTGCCCTTGAGCAAGACACCAAACCCCCAACTGCTCCCGAGCAAAACATACATCCACTTGGATGGGATGAATGTTGGATGGGTTAAATCTAGTTGCTATTTTTAACTTCTTTTTTTTTTTTTTGAATAAAGGGAAAATAACAGTGTGCAGATCTTTTTTCTGTTATTTGATGTGCCTTTTGATCTTGCACCTGGCCAAGACTTTTTTTTTGGATGTGCGTACTTTGACCCTTTCTTTTAAAGTTCTTTACATGCAGTAACAGTTCTGCTTAGAACCATATTAGCCTCAAGAACCTTTTTTTCCCCCTGAAATCAGATCCACGCTGAAACCAAACCTGCTTTCCTGACCATCAAAGTACATGAAGTTTTAAAGAGCTGCTGGATTCACAGTAACACTGACGATACACGGGCTCTGCTTCTGTTATTAGCAGTTTGAATCAAATCATTTTGGGTTAAGCTTCACCAACCGAAGAACTAAAGTGGACCTCCTGCCATTGCTGAGGTAAGCTGGGCCGAGGGATCGCTAAATCGGCATGGGTGTCGCTATACCTCCTGCTGCTGCTGGTCTACGCTGGCCGAGGGATCTCTGAATCGGCGTGAGTGGCGTTACCTCCTGCTGTTGCTGAGCTAAGCTGGGCCGGGCATCGCTGAATCGCAGTGGGTGACGCTAACGTTACCTCTTGCCATTGCTGGGCTAGGTGCTGGGCCAAGTGTTCACTGGGCCGGCGTGGGTGGTGCCAGCGTTACCTCCTCTCGTTGCTGAGGTAAGCCGGGTTGGAGGAACACTGGACAGGCCTGAGTGGTGTTACCGGGCTGAGGGATCGTTTGACTGGCTGAACGTTATCTCCCCTCGTTGTTGTGGTAAGCCGGCTCGGGGGATCGTTTGTCAGGCACTGCTGTTGCTAAGCTACATTTGACTGCCTGTGGGTGAAGGTTCGCTGGTTAAGGTGCATTGTTTTCTCCTGTGTTTTGATGTTTCGGAGTAAGCATCTGCTAAGGTGACTGTTTTAATTGTCTTATAAGCATACAAACTGATATATTAAAGTTTACCTTAAGGGAAAGATTTAGAGAAATAGGAGAAAAGCAAAACACTTGTTACAATGTTGTTAAAGTACACCTTGTTGTTTGCTCTTTTTTTTATATTTTCTTGAGTGGGCCACAAGTTGCAGATGTATGCGGTTTTAGTCGCAATGATTTCTTTACTGTGTCAAATGGGCAGTTAAATGCTGATCTGACTGATATCAAATTTTCATTCATCTGAATTAATCTTGTTAGGTGATCTGAACTGGGATTGGATGACGGAGATGTCTGAGAACATAAAGGGGGTTTGTGATTCTTTAAATCTAAAACAACTTATAAATTGTGCTACCAGGATAAATCCTTTACAGCCAGGTAAAGATACACTCATTGATGTTATTTTAACAAATGCAGCACATAAATATGTTGCTGTTGGTGTTTTTTCAAATGATATGAGTGATCATTGTGCTATTGCATGTGTTAGGAGTACAAAATTACCCAAATCCCTAGGTCGTACTGTTCTCAGTCCATTAAAAATGGCAGCAGAAATTATAGTGAAACCACTCACTTATATCTTAAACCTGTCCGTTTGCACAGATACAGTGCCTATTTCGTGGAAGCAGGCTTACGTCACACCATTACTAAAATCTGGGGATCCATGTGATGCAAATAATTATAGACCTATCTCAAATCTCTCGGTTTTAGCTAAGTTTTTGGAGATTTTAGTGTCTGATCAATTAAAAACTTTTCTGGTTTCACAAAATATTCTTAATAACATGCAATCTGGTTTTAGATCTAGTCACAGCACAGTTTCTGCCTGCTTAAAAGTTATTGATGATATAAAAGCGGCAATTGATAAAAAGTTATTCTGTATGGCTGTGTTCATTGACCTTACAAAGGCATTTGACACAGTGGACCACTTCATGTTAATCAAAACCCTGTTGAATATTGGTGTTGGTCATAGAGCTGTAAACTGGTTTCACAAATATCTCTCTGAACGGATGCAAATTGTAAGACATGGGAATGTAACATCTGACCCTGTCGTCCTAAAAAAGTGTGTCCCACAAGGATCAGTTTTAGGTCCTTTGCTTTTTATCATCTATATAAATAATGTTTGTAGTGAATTTAAATACTCACAGTATCATTTGTATGCTGATGACAATTATGTATTTGTGTGCCTCTACACCTGAGACTGCCAGTGCAAATTTGCAGTCAGATTTCGCCTCATTATAATCCGCCTTGTTTGATTTAAAAGCTACTTTTAAATGCAAAAAAGATGAAGGCAATGGTATTTGCCCCCATAGGTACTAAAGTCCCAGTTCTTGCTATTATGACACTCCAAGATGAAGCTATTGAACTTGATACAAGTATTTGGGTATTTGGCTTGATAAAGGTTTTACCTTTAAAAAACACATTGAAATTCTTGCTATGAAACTTAAATTTACTCTGGCATTCTTATATAGATTAAAATCTTGCTTTTTTAGGACTATAAGAAAAAGACTGGTCGCAGGACTATTCCTGTCTCCGATAGATTATGGGGATATCATCTATCAATTTGCTTGTCCATCTACTGTCAATACTAGACCCTCTTTATCATGCGGCTCTCAGGTTCATTACAAATACTGGCTATCAGACACAATTGCATCTTATACAATATGGTAAATTGGCCATCACTTAAATCTCACAGGATGCGACATTGGCACATTTTATTTATAAAGTGATTTTAGGTATCTTGCCATCTTATATTTGCTTAAAATTTGTTCATACCCAAAGTACATATCAATTAAGATCTAGTGATGTACTACTTTAAGGTACCAAGAATGAGGACAGAAGCAGGAAAGAGGGTTCTGTCTTACTATGGTCCTTTCTCCTGGAGTGAACTCCAGTCTAGATTTAAGATTGGTGTGCTAATTTCCTTAGCTGCTTAAAAAAAAAAAAAAAAAAATCTGATATGCGGACAGACATGTGTAACCGTTTTAATTAATGGTGGGTGGATATTGACTTCTAGCCCCTATTTTGTTTGTTTACATAATTTAAAGTCATTGCATCTTCACAAGCAAGTATTCTGTAAATTTGCTTTGTATTTTATATTGTAATTTGTCTTGCAACATATGATTGAACGTGTTATACAGGACTCCCTTGTAAAAGAGACAGTGTCTCAATGGGACTTTGCTTAAATAAAGGTTATATAAATGTCCTGTTAAGCCAGGGGTGTCAGACTCACTTCCTGGAGGGCCGGAGCCCTGCAGAGTTTAGATTCAACCCCAATTAAACACCTGATCCAGTTAAGTCTGTCAGGCTTATTTGAAAACTGCATGGCATGCTTGTTGGAACTCTGCAGAGCTCCGGCCCTCCAGCAATTGAGTTGGACACCCCAGTGTTAACAAGTTAACGATTAACCCTTAAAATCAAGCATTGTGCTGCCCCAGGTTAGAAACTAGATGGATAAATGTCACAGCTTGTACAGAAGCCTGGACTCCGAATGCATGACCTTAAACCAGGTTGCACAACCTTTTGTATTAGTGTGGGATAAAACCTGGGAAGAGGCATGTAATGCCGGATTCTGCAGAACCACACCAGACAAAGATACCTCGGGGTTCTGTAAAGTTTATTAAAAACACTAGATTTACATGACCAGAGTAACTTCTCCACTAGAAGCCACAGTCTGCTCACCAGAGACAGTCTTGATATGAGCGTCTCTTCCTGAAAGAGAAATGTTAGAAGTGAGAATGCACTTAAAAAGCTCCGTTCCTCTTGTCAAGAGAAAGCAAGAACTCACTTTTCCTGGCGCAGCTTTGCTCACAAGAGCCAGATGATGGATGGCACACTTCTGTACTGCAGTGGATGAACACCTGACAGGGAAGAAAGAGGCTCAAGTCACAGAACCCACAAGTAGTAAAATTGTTCAAGTAAAAGGGGGCATACAGTTTCCTGCAGAGCAGCCAGTGAGGCTGGATCTACAAATGTGAACATCTTCACAACAAAGCGCTTGTAGTGGGTTGGGAACTGAAGACCAGACGATCCAGTCACTGGAAACAGTGTGGTCAGGTAACGGTCATCCTGGTAAGGGCATCTGAAGACGAAGGTGAAGGTTAGAAAGTGTCTCCCAGCAGACTAACTGGATAAAGACTGGCTGTACTCACCCATTGATCAGAAGGTCCCACTGGGGGAGACTGAGTGGACTGGGGGTTGAAGTTGCCCAACAATGTCCCAGCATCAGGGCAATGTTGGGGTCAGTCCTCTCTATAATGCGCACCTCAACATACACAGGCTCCCGCAGGACTTTTGTGACGGGATAATCAGTATCACTGTAGTAGGACGTGTAGGCCTCATCCCCTGAGGATGAACACTGGGGTTTAACCAGACTCAAGTTTGAAAGGCTTTAGGAAGACACAGGACAACACCTTACCTTCAGCACAGCCTTTGGTGACACACTGACCATTGGCCAGTCTGAGCTCCACCCTGAGAGGTCCAGGAGCAGCTACTGGTGGAGGTGGAGGAATAGAGTTGACCTCCACAACCAGAGCTTCCACAGAAGTTCCAGAGTACCTACACTGGAAGAGAAACCTGGACAACAGACGGTGAGCTTGTAGCATTTATCAGGGATTAAGGTTCACACCAAGTCAGATCACCTACTCAAAATGACTGTCCCTTGTGATGGAACCATATGGTCCAATCCCCACTTCATACGATGAGGTCATTCTGTTTTCATACACCACATATCCACTGTCCTCCTGTGAATAGGAACAGTGTCAGCATCCAGTCCATCATAAGCAACGCAGAATAAAAACAGAAGCAGCTGCTCACCATCAAACTCGTGCCGCATGCAGTCACAGGGAACTGGTATATTGCAAAGGATGGTGTTGACTCCACAGGAGCACAAGGTGGGTCATTTCCACCCAGCAGACGAACCGAATCCAGACTCAGTCGAGGCAAAGTAACATCTCTAGCCACCACTACCACAAACTGACCATCTCTAATACACTGGACAGTCACTAGAACAAGGTACAAGAGCAGGTTAATTCTGAGAATCAATTTAACATGAACAGAAGACTGAGAACGCTTACCTGCCCTCGCATAGTAACACTGTCTGTTAAAGCAGCAGTTGATAGCTTCACACTCAGCACCACTGATCCCAGGTGGTCCACATTGGATCTGCTCATAATCAGCTACAGTACATTTATCAAGGGGCTCTGTCTGCACCACTGGCTTCTGAGGCTGAAACTGCTGGTTAGTTTGTTGAACTGGCTTCTGCGGCTGAAACTGCTGGCTAGTTTGTTGAACTGGCTTCTGCGGCTGAAACTGCTGGCTAGTTTGTTGAACTGGCTTCTGCGGCTGAAACTGCTGGCTAGTTTGTTGAACTGGCTTCTGAAACTGCTGGCTAGTTTGTTGAACTGGCTTCTGCGGCTGAAACTGCTGGCTAGTTTGTTGAACCGGCTTCTGAAACTGAAACTGCTGGCTACTTTGTTGAACTGGCTTCTGCATCTGAAACTGCTGTCTAGTTTGATGAACTGGCATCTGCGGCTGAAACTGCTAGCTAGTTTGTTGAATTGGCTTCTGCATCTGAAACTGCTAGCTAGTTTGATGAACTGGCTTCTGCAGCTGAAACTGCTGGCTAGTTTGATGAACTGGCTTCTGCAGCTGAAACTGCTGGCTAGTTTGTTGAACCGGCTTCTGAAACTGCTGGTCAGTTTGCTGGATCATCAGGGCTTGACGGTTCTGAGGCAGATCACTCCACTGTGGAACTGCATGACAGAAAGCACAAACTGCCAAAATCTGAACCAAACACCAACTTCCAGCCATTGTCCAACAGCTAAACACAAAGTAGAGATGCCGGCCTTTTGTCTTTTATACTCTACAGGTTTCAACTAATTAAAGATAGTCCCTCCCCCTTCATTAACCCTCACGATTCTCCAGACTTGCATGAGTTGGATCTTATGCAACTGAGTGATTCTCATTGATTCAATTATCCTTGTTACATACATTAAAACAAACTTAAGCATAATTCAAAATAGCATACTAGTATAAATTTCTTCCCTTTTTTAATTCAGCCTTGGTTTTATCCTTCATTAGCTGAATCCAATTGTTGACGTCTTGACAATTCTGGATTTTTTCATTCTTAGAAAAACATCATGGAATGTACAGGCCTGTATCTATAGACTGGCTCAGAAGAAAGTTAATTTAACATACTCATGATTACATTGAAGCTTTGAGTGATACTTGAACACTGTCCCAGCCATAGCTGCTCTGTTCTTGCTTTTAAAATTTTGCACACACTTCAATATCAATATCCTTCAGTTAGAGGTGGAAAGTAACTAATTACAATTACTTTTGTTACAGTACTTGATTACATTTTAAAAAAATTTCTACTTTCTTGAGTATAATTAAATTGTGGTATTTTTACTTTTACTTGAGTAAAATAAAAGAAAGTATTCGAATTCGCTACATTTACATGTCACCGAAAATATTTATATTTATATATATATATATAAAACAGACAAAGGAGTCGCC
Organism: Cyprinus carpio; assembly: GCF_018340385.1. NCBI lineage: Eukaryota > Metazoa > Chordata > Actinopteri > Cypriniformes > Cyprinidae > Cyprinus > Cyprinus carpio. The sequence continues at coordinate 25,684,180 of NC_056616.1, read as the reverse complement.
GATGGAGAAACAGAGCGAACCTGTGTTTGATGGGCACTTTTCATACTTCTGGGGTGGAGCCCTGCACTTCAGCCAATTACAGACAGGTCTGACTCGGGTGCAAAACCAATCAAAACCTCCAGTTCAGCTGGGGGCGTTCAAACCACGCTATGCTTTGACTGTCAATCAGCAACGTTGTAGTTTTGAATCAGCATCATTAACGACTCATTGTTGCCAACTTAGCAATTTTGTTGCTAAATTTAGCAACTTTTCACACTAGCCTAGCAACATTTTCTTCCAAAAGCACCTAGCAACAAATTTAGATATTTTTAAAATTTATTTGGCAACTTTTAGCAACTTTTGACAAGTGACTCAAATGATAAAAAGGCACACATTTTCCATCTAAATTACACAAAATGAGGAAACCATAGATGCCTAGCGGTACACATATCACGTGAATTAAGTTAGCTGCTATTAGCAATTGCTCAATTTAATAATAATAATTTAATTGTTTATTTAATTGTTAATTTATGATACACCTTGTTAGAAGCTTGTACCTGCGATTGTTGATCAGTTAGTACACTGTAAGAAAAATATCTAGAAAAATGGAAAAGGTACTAGTAATTTTCCAGGACATTATCTGTTATCCATTATCCATAATCCATTGTAACCCTGTAACCCGAAAACACAAAATACAATGTGTAATTTAAAATGCAGGTAAAAAAACCTGTGAAAAATCAACACGGAAAATTCAACTTGGATATAACAATTATATTATACTATATTATATTATATTACATTCATACGTATAATATTATACTTTACATAATAATATACAATATACTTTATACAAAAATATATTATAGTATATAATATCTATACAGAGACGTTATTTCCGGGTCCAATAAATTGTTTTTTGTGCACGTCAGTAAGTCATTGACAGATTTTTTCCTCCCAGTTTTTGAAGCATATTTCCTACATTACTACTTTTATTCTTTTTTTTTTGCTTCAGTCATTCAATTTAGATTTGTATTTCAATTTTTTTCTGCCCCTTTTAATTATTTCATTTATAAATTCATAAAAAAAAAACTGAGTAATAAAGTGTGCAATAAAGTACAATCAAAACTTTATAATATAATCACATTGCACTTGAATAAAGTTAAACGTGTTTTCTGCCGACTGTCCTGCAGGTGACTGCATAAATCTGTCTTCTTACAATGCACTTAGGACTTTACGATAACTCCAGAACTCTCGTACAGCTACGATGATTTTCAAGTGCTAGGCCCTAATTGTTCAAAATGTGTAAGTGTTTAATAATTCAATGTTGTATTTAAAAATACATTTAATTAGATTTTAATATTATATTTTGTTATATTACTTTAACGAATAAATCTAAATTAACATATATAAAATATTTTTTGCTTACATTTGAAGTAGTGACAATTTTGCATCGTAATTACGTAATGATGTCATCGTGCAATGACATTACAATGTCATTTAGTAACTTTTAGCAAAACATTGACCTTCCTTTAGCAACTTCCTCTGAAAATTAGTTGGCAACACTGATTAGCATTTCAGTATTGAAGTGAATGTGAGTTATGCTCTGATTTTAAATCATAATTTTGTCAGTTCCTGAAAAGGGTCGTACTGTTAATATAACCAGAGCACACAGCAGTATAAGTAAACAGCGAACTCTGTGGATAGAATTATCACATGGATGGAGCAAGAACAATGTGTCTAAAATACATGCACACAGTTCAGTTAAATGGTAAAAATTGTGTTCTTTAACCGTATAGTTCAACTAAACGTACAAAGCTAAAATAACCTCAACATTAACAACATTGAAATAAGAGCGCATGCATTTTTACGTCCATCTAGCCGATAGGTCAACCATGATTCATCTGTCAATCAGATGCATCAGGGGCAGCTGTGGCCTAATGGTTAGAGAGTTGGACTTGTAACCCGAAGGCCGCAGATTCGAGTCTCGGTACTGGCAGTTGTTGTAGGTGGAAGGGAGTGAATGAACAGCACTCTCTTCCATCCTCAATACCCATGGCTGAAGTGCCCTTGAGCAAGGCACTGAACCCCCAGTTGCTCCCTGGGCGCTGGATATATAGCTGCCCACTGCTCCAGGTGTGTGTGCACTTGGATGGGTTAAATGCAGAGCACAAATTCGGAGTATGGGTTACCATACTTGGCAAATGTCACAACTTTCCTTTTAAATCACTTTTTCTGTGTGCTGTTTTGGGTGTGTGAGCACATGGGTGAAGAAACAAGATAGTCTATGTATGACTGGACGATTTATTCATATCCAAATCGAGAAGATATAGACATTGTGGAGCGCTAAAAACTCTCATGCAGTGCATGTTTCATTCATACTCGAAGCCGAAGTGCCCTCTAGCACAGAGAGTCTAAAACTGCCTAGGAGTAGTAGTATATAATAACATATGACGTGCAGGTAATCCCTAATATGGACAAAGGCATCCAGCTACGGCTGTAGCTAAAAAAATAAAATAAAAAAGGTAATTTCCAGGAAATAAATATAGTATATAAATAACGCAGTGCTAACTGACATAACATTACAATATAGAAACTATTCTGCCTTATGTTTGTATAAGCCAATCCTAAAATTGTCCTATATAATTATCCTAAAAAATAAGTGCCCCTATTATGCCATTTTTAAGGTTGCTAATATTGTTTTAGTCTCCCAAAACAGGTTTACATGCATGCAAGGTCAAAAAACACGTTAGTTTTCTCAAAAAATAGATTTAATTTTAACTAATTTTTAAAAGATTTGTAAACGACTCGTACAAAGCAGATTAACGAATCAGTCTCTCTTAACCCCTCCTTTCCGTGAGCCCTGAATGCTGTGATTGGTTAGATGGCACAATCCTTTGTGATTGGTCCAGAGCCATAGAGATTGGCACTGGACTGGTCTACCGCATATGGCGCGTCAGAAACAAAACACCCATCGCCATGACAGAATGAGAGCCCTGGAGAATTGTGAATACATAGAAAAGATTGTACCTTACCAGTGCAAGCCGTAGTCTCCTGATGAAATGGTTTAAGTGGCTGATGGACAAGAGACTGATTCACAAGCACGACTGGAGCAGGACGTTTCTCAGTGGCAAGTGGCAAGTTTGTGGTAATTATAAGATGTGATGAAACAAGTTTACTCTCACAGTACAATTTCTTAGTACTCTTTCCACCGCTGCCTTCGGTATAGCCCAACATTTTATTTGCCAGGGTGCAGGTTAGCCCTTCTCTCATGAAGAAATAAGGAATTCTTTTACTTGCCACCATCACTTTTGTCTGAAGTGGGAAGGAAATGGTTAAACAAATATAAAAAGTTTCTCGAAACCGATGCTTTTTGACCTGAGTGACAGCAAAGGCAAAGTATGGGAACCCATACTTGAAAATTGTCCTCTGCATTTAACCCTTCCAAGTTACTGCATGCACATTAGAAGTGGTGAACAAACACAGAGCAGTTGGCAACCAGTCACTGTGGTGCCCGGGGAGCAACTGGGTGTATTGAAAGCGGAAGAGAGCACTGTTCATTCAATCCCTAACCTACTGGTATCGAGTATTAAACTTGCAACCTTCAGGTTACAAGTCAGACTCCAACCATTAGGCCACAACTGCCCAGCTGCTCTGGGTGTCTGTCCACTGTGTGCATGTGTGTGTATGCACTTTGGATGGGTTAAATGCAGAGCACAAATTGATTACGGGTCACCATATTTGGCTGCATGTCACATCATTTTAAATCTTCCCCCATTTAAGCAGATAGTACTAGCATGACTGATAAACGTGTCAAATATGACCTACAAGTTGTGGCAGCTGAGTCTTAGCCTAATGGTTAAAGAATCAGACTTCTAATCCAAGTCACAGGCTAAAATCTGCACCAGCAGGAATTGAGGGTAGTTGTAGTAATACCCACAGCTGAGGTGCCCTTGAGCAAGACACCAAACCCCCAATTACTCCCAAGCAAAACATATGCCCACTTGGATGGGATGAAATGTTAGATGGGTTAAATGTCTTGTTAAGCCAGGGGTGTCAAACTCACTTCCTGGAAGGCCGGAGCCCTGCAGAGTTTAGATTCAACTCTGAATTAAACACCTCATCCAATTAAGTCCATCAGGCGTTTTTGAAAGCTGCATGGTACGCTTGTTGGAACTCTGCAGAGCTCCAGCCCTCCAGCAAGCTGTGACACACCCCAGTGTTAACAAGTTAATGATTAACCCTTAAAAATCAAGCATTGTGCTGCCCCAGGTTAGAAACTAGATGGATAAATGTCACAGCTTGTACAGAAGCCTGGACTCCGAATGCATGACCTTACAAAAGGTTGTGGAACCTTGGTTTAATAGTGTAGGATAAAACCTGGGAAGAGGCATGTAATGCCAGATTCTGCAGAACCAACACACCAGACAGTTTATTTGTAAAGTTTATTAAAACACTACATTTACATGTCCAGAGTAACTCCTCCACTAGAAACCACAGTCTGCTCACCAGAGACAGTCTTGATATGAGTGTCTCTTCCTGAAAGAGAAATGTTACAAGTGAGAATGCACTCAAAAAGCTCCGTTCCTCTTGTCAAGAGAAAGCAAGAACTCACGTTTCCTGGTGCAGCTTTGCTCACAAGAGCCAGATGATGGATGGCACACCTCTGTACTGCAGTGGATGAAGACCTGACAGGGAAGAAAGAGGCTCAAGTCACAGAATCCACAAGTAGTAAAATTTTTTAAGTAAGAGGGGGGCATACAGTTTCCTGCAGAGCAGCCAGTGAGGCTGGATCTACAAATGTGAACATCTTCACAACAAAGCGCTTGTAGTGGGTTGGGAACTGAAGACCAGATGATCCAGTCACTGGAACCAGTGTGGTCAGGTAACGGTCATCCTGGTAAGGGCATCTGAAGACAAAGGTGAAGGTTAGAAAGTATCTCCCAGCAGACTAACTGGATAAAGATTGGCTGTACACTCACCCATTGATCAGAAGGTCCCACTGGGGAAGACCAAGTGGACGGGGGGTTGAAGTTGCCCAACAATGTCCCAGCATCAGGACAATGTTAGGGTCAGTCCTCTCTATAATGCGCACCTCAACATACACAGGCTCCCGCAGGACTTTTGTGACGGGATAATCAGTATCACTGTAGTAGGACGTGTAGGCCTCATCCCCTGAGGATGAACACTGGGGTTTAACCAGACTCAAGTTTGAAAGGCTTTAGGAAGACACAGGACAACACCTTACCTTCAGCACAGCCTTTGGTGACACACTGACCATTGGCCAATCTGAGCTCCACCCTGAGAGGTCCAGGAGCAGCTACTGGTGGAGGTGGAGGAATAGAGTTGACCTCCACAACCAGAGCTTCCACAGAAGTTCCAGAGTACCTACACTGGAAGAGAAACCTGGACAACAGACGGTGAGCTTGTAGCATTTATCAGGGATTAACGTTCACACCATGTCAGATGACCTACTCAAAATGACTGTCCCTTGTGATGGAACCATATGGTCCAATCCCCACTTCATATGATGAGGTCATCATTCGGTTTTCATACACCACATATCCGCTGTCCTCCTGTGAATAGGAACAGTGTCAGCATCCAGTCCATCATAACCAGTGCGGAATAAAACCAGAAGCAGCTGCTCACCATCACACTCGTGCCGCATGCAGTCACAGGGAACTGGTATATTGCAAAGGATGGTGTGGACTCCACAGGAGCACAAGGTGGGTCATTTCCACCCAGCAGACGAACCGAATCCAGACTCAGTCGAGGCAAAGTAACATCTCTAGCCACCACTACCACAAACTGACCATCTCTAATACACTGGACAGTCACTAGAACAAGGTACAAGAGCACGTTATTTCTGAGAATTAATTTAACATGAATAGACTGAGAACACTTACCTGCCCTCCCATAGTAACACTGTCTGTTAAAGCAGCAGTTGATAGCTTCACACTCAGCACCACTGATCCCAGGTTGTCCACATTGGATCTGCTCATAATCAGCTACAGTACATTTATCAAGGGGCTCTGCCCGCACCACTGGCTTCTGAAACTGCTGGCTAGTTTGTTGAACTGGCTTCTGCATCTGAAACTGCTGGCTAGTTTGTTGAACTGGCTTCTGCATCTGAAACCGCTGGCTAGTTTGTTGAACTGGCTTCTGCATCTGAAACCGCTCGCTAGTTTGTTGAACTGGCTTCTGCATCTGAAACTGCTCGCTAGTTTGTTGAACTGGCTTCTGCATCTGAAACTGCTGGCTAGTTTGTTGAATTGGCTTCTGCATCTGAAACTGCTGGCTAGTTTGTTGAACTGGCTTCTGCATCTGAAACTGCTGGCTAGTTTGTTGAACTGGCCTTGTTTGTTGAACTGGCTTCTGCATCTGAAACTCCTGGCTAGTTTGTTGAACTGGCTTCTGCATCTGAAACTGCTGGCTAGTTTGTTGAACTGGCCTCATTTTTTGAACTGGCTCCTGAAGCTGCAACTGCTGGCCAGTCTCTTGAACTGGCTTCTGCATCTGAAACTGCTGGCTAGTTTGTTGAACTGGTTTCTGAAGCTGAAACCGCTGGTCAGTTTGCTGGGTCATCAGGGCTTGAAGGTTCTGAGGCAGATCACTCCACTGTGGAACTGCATGACAGAAAGCACAAACTGCCAAAATCTGAACCAAACACCAACTTCCAGCCATTGTCCAACAGCTAAGCACAAAGTGAAGACGCTGGCCTTTGGTCTTTTTATACTCTACAGGTTTCAGCTAATTAAAGACAGTCCCTCCCCCTTCATTAACCCTCACGATGCTCCAGACTTGCATGAGTTGGATCTTATGCAACTGAGTGATTCTCATTGATTCAATTGTCCTTGTTACATACATTAAAACACATAAAATCATAATTCAAAATAGCATACTAGTATGAATTTCTGCCTTTTTTGAATTCAGCCTTGGTTTTATCCTTCATTAGTTGAATCCAATTGTTCACGTCTTGAAAATTCTGGATTTTTTCATTCTTAGAAAAACATCTTGGAATGTACAGGCCTGTATCTAAAGACTGACTCAGAAGAAAGTTGATTTAACATACTCATGATTACGTTGACGCTTTGAGTCATACTTGAACCCTGTCCCAGCCATAGCTGCTCTATTCTTAAATGCTGTATTATAATTCAAATACAGTCATTCATATTATAAAGTGCTTTTAAAATTTTGCACACACTGCAATATCAATATCTTTCAGTTAGAGGTGGAAAGTAACTAATTACAAATACTTTTGTTACAGTACTTGACTACATTTTCAAAAATTTTCTACTTTCTTGAGTAAAATTAAATTGTGGTATTTTTACTTTTACTTGAGTAAAATAAATGAAAGTATTCGAATTCACTACATTTACTTTTTTTTTAAATAAATAAATAAATAAATAAATAAATATATATATATATATATATATATATATATATATATATATATATATATATATATATATATATATATATATATACACACATACACACACACACACACACACACACATACACACACACACATATATACCACACAAAACACACACAAAAACAAAACTATATTTAAACACACACACATATACATATACACACACACATATACATATATATATATATATATATATATATATAACACACAAAGGAGGCGCCAGAACAAACCTGTGTTTGATGGGCACTTTTCATACTTCTGGGGTGGAGCCCTGCACTTCTGCCAATTACAGACAGGTCTGACTCGCTGCAAAACCAATCAAAACCTCCAGTTCAGCTGGGGGCGTTCAAACCACGCTATGCTTTGACTATCAATCAGCAGCGTTGTAGTTTTGAATCAGCATCACGGTATTTAAGTGAATGTGAGCTATGCTCTGATTTTAAATCGTAATTTTGTCAGCTCCTGTAAAGGGTCGTACCGTTGATATTACCAGAGCACACAGCAGTATAAGTAAACAGAAAACTCGGTTGATAAAATTAAGCCTGTCAATTAGAAAAAGTCAAAAGGTTTTTTTTTTTTCTTTTTCTTCACATTTCTATCCCCCTCATTTTTGAAATGATGGCTATGCCCCTATGTATGCAGTACAGAAAACATTGCACGAGTCTTCTTGTGCTTTTATGGTTTAAAGTCATATTAAAATGCACACAAAGAAATCAATAAAAGGAATCGAAATTTTAATTTTATAACAAGTAGATAGTGCCCCTATTATGCCATTTTTAAGGTTGCTAATATTGTTTTAGTCTCCTAAAACAGATTTACATGCATGCCAGGTCAAAAAACATGTTAGTTTTCTCCAAAAATAGATTTAATTTTACCTAATTTCTAAACGATTCGTAAGCGACTTGTGCGAAGCAGTTTAAAGAATCAGTCTCTCTTAACCATTCCTTTCCGTGAGCCCTCACTGCTGTGATTGGTCAGATGCCACAGTCCTTTGTGATTGGTCCAGAGCCATAGAGATTGGTACTGGACTGGTCTACCGCATACAGCGTGTGTCAGAAACGAAACACCCATTACCATGACAGGCAGCCCTGGAGATTTGTGAATACATAGAAAAGATGGTATCGATTGTACCTTACCAGTGCAAGCCGTAGTCTGATGATGAAATGGTTAAGTGGCTGATGGACAAAAGACTGATTCGCAAGCACGACTGGAGCAGGACGTTTCTCAGTGTGTCAAGTGTTAACAAGTTTGTGGTAATTATAAAATGTGATAAAAAAATGTACTCTCACAGCGCAGGGGCTTGTCTAGAGCACTTTAAATGGGGTGGCCAGTCTGGGGCACTGGCTCAAAAGAGGGTGGCCGGGGGGGCCGGTATTTTAAATTACGATTTAAAATACATTGTGTATACACTCACTAAACAAAGAGTGACAGCTTTTTAGTGGTAAAGAGCACTCTTTGCAAGCTTTCTAGTCTATGATCCATTTAAAATGTAGAACTTTGTTTTTCAGCCACACACGTTGCAAAGTTTCGGGAATGACATCTGCATATTTATGTGGGATTCACTCTCGAAGTAGCAGTGATTGACACAATGATGACAAAAGCAATAGACGGGATGTGAAAATGGGCATTAAGTCTAGAGCACCCTCACTAATTTTAGAAGCACCCTCAGTGATTATTTCTGGAACCTGGTTAATACGCTTTTATTGCAAAACTATATACAAAAACAACAAAATACAAATGCACTTAATAAAACAATTAAATAAATGCATATTTATAAGTTAAGCACCTAACTAAAATAAGTAGGCTATTAATAAAATAAATAACTAAAGAAGGCTGACTATAATCAGCTTGCTTCCATTTAATGAGATAAGCCTACTCCTCATCTGAATTAGAAAAAAGGCGCTTCTAGTCTTCAGTGATGCAAGAACGTTTGAGCTTACACGTAATCTTTGAGCAAAAGCAGAGCCAATTCATAAAAGAACAATGTATATTTAAAAGCACACATCCAGTTTTGTGTGAGTGAAGGAAATCCACTTGCGAGTGGAGATTTGTGCTCGCGCATTACGTGGATCACGTAACATTATGCGCTCTCGATATCTGTCAAATATCACGCTACAGAAACAGCCTAAAATTAAGTATAAAGAGAAGAAAGCGCCCCTAGGCAGCTACAAATGCCAGTATCCGCCACTGCCAGATGCAGTTAGAAATTTACTAAAAACAAGTTTATAGCAAGCCATCTGGTGGGGGGTGGGGGGGCACCTGGGGTGGCCAGCCAAATTTCAGGGGGGGCCGGTGCCACCCCTGGCCACCACGTAGACACGCCTCTGAGCATAGGATACAGCGTCTTCTCAACATGATGTTAACCACACGGAAATTTTTCTGTTTGTGGGCAGGCAAGTTGGCGATGTAGACAGCGGACAGTCATTATGTCATTATGTGTTACTTTGTGATGTAGAGTCTCAACAGTATAAGATAATACGTAACAGTATTCCTGACGACTCGTTTTTTTTTTTTTTTTTTTTTTAATAAAGAATAACTTTATTTATCGTGCACTGTCGGCTTCACAACTTTGCTACTTTATGTTCACATACAGCTACATAACACACTGCAGTAAAGGTAATATTCTAAAAGGCATAATAGGGACACTTTAAGCATCCTATTCCATAATTGGATTAGATTTTGGATTCCCAAGCCTAGGTATGGGGTTAACATTTTCAATAAAATTCTCTTTTTTTGTCCTACCGAAAATGTGCCTGGAGTCCAACTTTTTTTTATTTTTTTATAACAAACTACACTTTCAATGTGTTTTTAAACCATTCAAGTCAAGAAGACTCGCAGGCTGTTTTCTCTGCTGCACACACATCCTTGTGTAAGTGTTCTTTAGCCTCTTGATTTTCATTCATAATGTTCAGCTTACTATGAAATATTTTGTAATAAGATGATATCTAACATTTTTTTTTTTTTACCTTATTGGAATCGAAATTAGGAATTGACAAGAATTGGAATCATTAAAGATGCCATAGGATTCAAAAATCACTTTTATAAGGTGTTTGAACACAGTTGTGTGGCCGCAGTGTGTGAAAACAATCAGCCTATAATGGTATAAATCCACCCACTCATTGTTTTATAATCCCAATAAATCATAATCAGTCTTTCCACACTAGCAGTTCCAGATTTCTCACTTCTATGACATCATAGTCGGGGAAAGTCCCGCCCATTTGTGATGTTCTCTGCCCTATTAGCATATACTGGAGTTTATGTTTGTGAAGTGTCGACCGCTCTATCTTCCGTGTGAGTTCACGGCCATTGTTATTGTTGCAGTTTACATTCCCCCATGTGCTAACGTGAAGGATGTGCTTCACGAGCTGTACAGCGCCATCAGCGAACAACAAACAAATAACCCTGACGGCTTTTTCATAATAGCCGGTGACTTCAACCATGCTATTATACTTAAAGACAGTTTTGCCAAAGTTCTACCAACATGTGAACTTTGCAACAAGGGGAAAAAACACACTGGACTTTTTTTACACAACAGAAAAGAACACTTAAAAGGCTGTACCCTGCCCCCACCTAGGGTACTCGGATCACATCTCTGGGAAGTCGTGGCCTAGTGGTTAAAGAGTTTGACTCCTAATCCTAAGGTTGTGAGTTCAAATCTCGGGCCGAAAATACCACGACTGAGGTGCCCTTGAGCAAGGCACCGAACCCACAACTGCTCCCCCGGGTGCCGCAGCATAAATGGCTGTCCACTGCTTAGGGTGTGTGTTCACTGCTGTGTGTGTGCACTTTGGATGGGTTAAATGCAGAGCACGAATTCTGAGTATGGGTCACCATACTTGGCTGTATGTCACGTCACACTTTTATGCTAATTCCAGCATACAGACCACTTCTGAAACTCGCCAAACCGGTGCAAGCACTACTGGAGCAGGACGTTTCTCAGTGGTAAGTGTTAACAAGTTTGTGGTAAATGTAAGATGTGATGAAACAAGTTTACTCTCACAGTACAATTTCTTAGTACTCTTTCCACTGCTGCCTTTGGTATAGCCCAAAATTGTATTTGCCAGGGTGCAGGTTAGCCCTTCACTCATGAAGAAATAAAATGGCTCACATTTATTGAAATACATGTATTGTAATTAGTCTTTTTGTCAGAGAAAGATTGGCTCCATCAGGTTTCTCTCAGCTAAACATGCTAAGGAATTATTTTACTTGCCACCACTTTTGTCTGAAGTGGAAAGGAAATGGTTATACAAATGTAAAAACTTCTAAAAACCAACGCTTTGACCTGACAGCAAAATATGGGAACCCATACTTGAAAATTGTCCTCTGCCTTTAACCCTTCCAAGTTACTGCATGCACATTAGAAGTGGTGAACACACACAGAGCAGTTGGCAGCCAGTCGCTGTGGTGCCCGGGGAGCAACTGAGTGTATTGAAAGTGGAAGAGAGCATGGTTCATTCAATCTCTAACCTACTGGTATTGAGTATTAAACTTGCAACCTTCAGGTTACAAGTCAGACTCCAACCATTAGGCCACAACTGCCCAGCTTGCAACTAAATCTTCCCCCATTTAAGCAGATAGTACTAGCATGACTGACAAATGCATCGAATATGACCTACAAGTTGTGGCAGCTGAGTCTTAGCCTAATGGTTAAAGAGTCAGACTTGGATTACAAGTCACAGGCTAAAATCTGTGCCAGCAGGAATTGGGGATATTTGTAGCAATACCCACAGCTGAGGTGCCCTTGAGCAAGACACCAAACCCCCAATTACTCCCAAGCAAAACATATGCCCACTTGGATGGGATGAATGTTAGATGGGTTAAATGTCTTGTTAAGCCAGGGGTGTCAAACTCACTTCCTGGAAGGCCGGAGCCCTGCAGAGTTTAGATTCAACTCTGAATTAAACACCTCATCCAATTAAGTCCATCAGGCATTTTTGAAAACTGCATGGTACGCTTTGTTGGAACTCTGCAGAGCTCCAGCAATTGAGCTAGACACCCCCAGTGTTAACAAGTTAATGATTAACCCTTAAAATCAAGCATTGTGCTGCCCCAGGTTAGAAACTAGATGGATAAATGTCAGCTTGTACAGAAGCCTGGACTCCGAATGCATGACCTTACAAAAGGTTGTGGAACCTTGGTTTAATAGTGTGGGATAAAACCTGGGAGAAGGCATGTAATGCCAGATTCTGCAGAACCAACACACCAGACAAAGATACCTCAGGGTTCTGTAAAGTTTATTAAAACACTAGATTTACATGACCAGAGTAACTTCTCCACTAGAAACCACAGTCTGCTCACCAGAGACAGTCTTGATATGAGTGTCTCTTCCTGAAAGAGAAATGTTGTGAGAATGCACTCAAAAACCTCTGTTCCTCTTGTCAAGAGAAAGCAAGAACTCACGTTTCCTGGTGCAGCTTTGCTCACAAGAGCCAGATGATGGATGGCACACTTCTGTACTGCAGTGGATGAAGACCTGACAGGGAAGAAAGAGGCTCAAGTCACAGAATCCACAAGTAGTAAAATTGTTCAAGTAAAAGGGGGCATACAGTTTCCTGCAGAGCAGCCAGTGAGGCTGGATCTACAAATGTGAACATCTTCACAACAAAGCGCTTGTAGTGGGTTGGGAACTGAAGACCAGATAATCCAGTCACTGGAACCAGTGTGGTCAGGTAACGGTCATCCTGGTAAGGGCATCTGAAGACAAAGGTGAAGGTTAGAAAGTATCTCCCAGCAGACTAACTGGATAAAGATTGGCTGTACACTCACCCATTGATCAGAAGGTCCCACTGGGGAAGACCAAGTGGACTGGGGGTTGAAGTTGCCCAACAATGTCCCAGCATCAGGACAATGTTGGGGTCAGTCCTCTCTATAATGCGCACCTCAACATACACAGGCTCCCGCAGGACTTTTGTGACGAGATAATCAGTATCACTGTAGTAGGACGTGTAGGCCTCATCCCCTGAGAATGAACACTGGGGTTTAACCAGACTCAAGTTTGAAAGGCTTTAGGAAGACACAGGACAAGACCTTACCTTCAGCACAGCCTTTGGTGACACACTGGCCATTGGCCAATCTGAGCTCCACCCTAAGAGGTCCAGGAGCAGCTACTGGTGGAGGTGGAGGAATAGAGTTGACCTCCACAACCAGAGCTTCCACAGAAGTTCCAGAGTACCTACACTGGAAGAGAAACCTGGACAACAGACGGTGAGCTTGTAGCATTTATCAGGGATTAACGTTCACACCATGTCAGATGACCTACTCAAAACGACTGTCCCTTGTGATGGAACCATATGGTCCAATCCCCACTTCATATGATGAGGTCATTCGGTTTTCATACACCACATATCCGCTGTCCTCCTGTGAATAGGAACAGTGTCAGCATCCAGTCCATCATAACCAGTGCGGAATAAAACCAGAAGCAGCTGCTCACCATCACACTCGTGCCGCATGCAGTCACAGGGAACTGGTATATTGCAAAGGATGGTGTGGACTCCACAGGAGCACAAGGTGGGTCATTTCCACCCAGCAGACGAACCGAATCCAGACTCAGTCGAGGCAAAGTAACATCTCTAGCCACCACTACCACAAACTGACCATCTCTAATACACTGGACAGTCACTAGAACAAGGTACAAGAGCACGTTATTTCTGAGAATTAATTTAACATGAATAGACTGAGAACACTTACCTGCCCTCCCATAGTAACACTGTCTGTTAAAGCAGCAGTTGATAGCTTCACACTCAGCACCACTGATCCCAGGTTGTCCACATTGGATCTGCTCATAATCAGCTACAGTACATTTATCAAGGGGCTCTGCCCGCACCACTGGCTTCTGAAACTGCTGGCTAGTTTGTTGAACTGGCTTCTGCATCTGAAACCGCTGGCTAGTTTGTTGAACTGGCTTCTGCATCTGAAACTGCTGGCTAGTTTGTTGAACTGGCTTCTGCATCTGAAACTGCTGGCTAGTTTGTTGAACTGGCTTCTGCATCTGAAACTGCTGGCTAGTTTGTTGAACTGGCTTCTGCATCTGAAACTGCTGGCTAGTTTGTTGAACTGGCTTCTGCATCTGAAACTGCTGGCTAGTTTGTTGAACTGGCTTCTGCATCTGAAAATGCTTGCTAGTTTGTTGAACTGGCCTTGTTTGTTGAACTGGCTTCTGAAGCTGAAATTGCTGGCTAGTTTGTTGAACTGGCTTCTGCAGCTGAAACTGCTGGCTAGTTTGTTGGACTAGCCTAGTCTGTTGAACTGGCTTCTGCATCTGAAACTGCTGGCTAGTTTGTTGAACTGGCTTCTGCAGCTGAAACTGCTGGCTAGTTTGTTGAACTGGCTTCTGCAGCTGAAACTGCTGGTCAGTTTCCTGGATCATCAGGGCTTGAAGGTTCTGAGGCAGATCACTCCACTGTGGAACTGCATGACAGAAAGCACAAACTGCCAAAATCTGAACCAAACACCAACTTCCAGCCATTGTCCAACAACTAAGCACAAAGTGAAGACGCTGGCCTTTGGTCTTTTTATACTCTACAGGTTTCAGCTAATTAAAGATAGTCCCTCCCCCTTCATTAACCCTCACGATGCTCCAGACTTGCATGAGTTGGATCTTATGCAACTGAGTGATTCTCATTGATTCAATTGTCCTTGTTACATAAATTAAAACACATAAAAAGCATAATTCAAAATAGCATACTAGTATGAATTTCTGCCATTTTGAATTCAGCCTTGGTTTTATCCTTCATTAGCTGAATCCAATTGTTGACGTCTTGAAAATTCTGGATTTTTTCATTCTTAGAAAAACATCTTGGAATGTACAGGCCTGTATCTAAAGACTGGCTCAGAAGAAAGTTGATGTAACATACTCATGATTACGTTGAAGCTTTGAGTCATACTTGAACCCTGTCCCAGCCATAGCTGCTCTATTCTTAAATGCTGCATTATAATTCAAATACAGTCATTCATATTATGGACTTTTTTTAAAATTTTGCACAACACTGAGCCGTGGATGACAGCAGAGATTTGTGGGCTGCTAAAGAACAGAGATGAAGCATTCAGATCAGGAGATAAAGCAGCTCTCAAAACAGCAAGAGCCAATCTGTCCTGTGGCATCAAAACTGCAAAACGGTCATATGCTCAAAAAATCAACTATCACTTCACAGACAGCAGAGACACACCGAGGCTGTGGCAAGCCATTCAGACCATCACAGACTACAAGCCGCCGCCACAGGCCTGTGATGATGACACATCACTCCCGGATGCACTCAACCACTTTTATTCACGGTTTGAAATGCAGAATGACACACTTGCATAAAAACTGTCTCCAGCGGACGTTAGGAAGACCTTATCTAGGATTAACCCCTGCAAGGCTGCGGGTCCTGACGACATACCTGGACGTGTACTGAGAGACTGTGCTGCACAGCTGACAGATGTCCTTACAGATATCTTCAACACCTCGCTGAGCCAGGCAGTCGTCCCCACAACAATCTTACCAGTACCAAAGAAATCACCTGTGTCCTGTCTAAATGACTACAGTACCATAGCGCTGACTCCAATCATGATGAAGTGCTTTGAAATGTTAGTCAAGCACAACATCAAAACCAGCCTCCCCAACACACTCGATCCTCTCCAGTTTGCATACCGTCCAAACCGCTCTACAGACGATGCAATTTCCTCTACCCTCCACCTGGCTCTTACCCACCTAGAAAATAAAGACTCCTATGTCAGAATGCAGTTCATCAACTTTATCTCAGCATTCATCACAATAATCCCACAACAGTTCATTAATAAACTAAACCTGCTGGGCCTTAACAGTTCCCTCTGTAATTGGATCCTGGACTTTCTAACTGGAAGACCTCAGTCAGTCCGTGTCGGCCACACCTCGAGCACTAGTCAAGTCAAGTCAAGTCACCTTTATTTATATAGTGCTTTAAACAAAAAAGATTGCGTCAAAGCAACTGAACAACATTAATTAGGAAAACAGTGTGTCCATAATGCAAAATGACAGTTAAAGGCAGTTCATCATTTAATACAGAGATGTCATCATGTCATCAGTTCAGTTTAAATCGTATCTGTGCAATAATTTGCAATCAAGTCAACGATATCGCTGTAAATGAAGTGTCCCCAACTAAGCAAGCCAGAGGCGACAGTAGCAAGGAACCAAAACTCCAGGGAGAACCTTGGGAGAAACCAGGCTCAGTCGGGGGGCCAGTTGTCCTCTGACCGGACGAAACCCGCAGTTCAATTCCAGGCTGCAGCAAAGTCAGATTGTGCAGAAGAATCATCTGTTTCCTGTGGTCTTGTCCCGGTGGTCACCTGAGACAAGGTCTTTACAGGGGATCTGTCTCTGGGGCTCTAGTTGTCCTGGTCTCCGCTGTCTTTCAGGGCTGTAGAGGTCCTTTCTAGGTGCTGATCCACCATCTGGGCTGGATACGTACTGGATCCGGGTGACTACAGTGACCCTCTGACTTGGATACAGACTGGATCTGGTGGCTATGGTGACCTCAGAATAAGAGAGAAACAGACTAATATTAGCGTAGATGCCATTCTTCTAATGATGTAGCAAGTACATCGGGTGTTATGGGAAGTGTTCCCGGTTCCGGTTTACCTAATTAATGCAGCCTAAAAATCCTTGGATTTGGATATTAGAAGCGTATTAGTGTGCTATGTGTAAGCCAGGTTAAAGAAATGGGTCTTTAATCTAGATTTAAACTGCAAGAGTGTGTCTGCCTCCCGAACAATGTTAGGTAGGTTATTCCAGAGCTTGGGCGCTAAATAGGAAAAGGATCTGCCGCCCGCAGTTGACTTTGATATTCTAGGTATTATCAAATTGCCAGAGTTTTGAAAACAGAGCGGACGTGGAGGACTATAATGTAACAGGAGCTCGTTCAAATACTGAGGTGCTAAACCATTCAGGGCTTTATAAGTAATAAGCAAGATTTTAAAATCTATACGATGTTTGATAGGGAGCCAGTGCAGTGTTGACAGAACCAGGCTAATATGATCATAATTCCTGGTTCTAGTAAGAACTCTAGCTGCTGCATTTTGGACTAACTGGAGTTTGTTTACTAAGCGTGCAGAACAACCACCCAATAAAGCATTACAATAATCTAACCTTGAGGTCATAAACGCATGGATTAACATTTCTGCATTTGACATTGAGAGCATTGGCCGTAATTTAGATATATTTTTGAGATGGAAAAATGCAGTTTTACAAATGCTAGAAACGTGGCTTTCTAAGGAAAGGTTGCTATCAAATAGCACACCTAGGTTCCTAACAGATGGCCAAGAATTGACAGAGCAGCCATCAAGTACAGCCGTTCTAGGTTATTACATGCAGAGCTTTTAGGTCCTATAATTAACTAGTTCTTTGGGGTCAAGTTGTGGTTTTTTGATTAGAGGCTTAATAACAGCCAGTTTGAAGGTTTTGGGGACATATCCTAATAACAGTGAGGAATTAATAATAGTCAGAAAAGGATCTATGACTTCTGGAAGCACCTCTTTTAGGAGCTTAGATGGAATGGGGTCTAACATACATGTTGTTGTTTTAAATGATTTAACAAGTTTATAGAAGACACAGTCTCTATAGTGTGATATCTAGGTGAAAGAGTCTGTATGTGCTGAGAATTAACTGACTTCTGTGACGTGAGGCGGCTAGCAGACGGTCGGTTTAGCCAGTCTGTCTGCTTCCTGCCCTGGGCCCCAGTTAGTCAAGTACAAACTCTAAGACTACAGTATGTGCCATATTTCTAGAGAGAAGAGCGGCACCACTCCAGGAAGGATGAAGACCATCTCTTTTCAACAGGTCGGGTCTGCCCCAAAAGCTCACCCAATTGTCTATGAAACCCATGTTAATCCGCGGGCACCACTTAGACATCCAGCCATTGAGTGATGACAATCTGCTATGCATCTCATCACCACGGTAAGCAGGGAGGGGACCAGAGCATATTACAGTGTCTGACATCATACTTGCAAGTTCACACACCTCTTTAATGTTATTTTTAGTGATCTCCGACTGGCGAAGTCTAACATCATTAGCGCCGGCGTGAATAACAATCTTACTGTATTCACGTTTAGCATTAGCCAGCACTTTTAAATTTGCCAAGATGTCAGGTGCTCTGGCTCCCGGTAAACATTGAACTATGGTGGCTGGTGTCTCTATTTTCACGTTCCATACAATAGAATCGCCAATAACTAGTGCACTTTCATCAGGTTTATCAGTGGGTGCTTCACTGAGTGGGGAGAACCTGTTTAATGTTTTGATCGGAACAGAAGAGCGGTGTTTAGACCCACGACTATGCCGCCTCACAGTCACCCAGTTGCCCTGCTTACCCAGTTGCCCTGCACACTGAGCACAGGTGCCCCACAAGGCTGTGTACTGAGCCCGCTGCTCTTCACGCTGGTGACCCACGACTGCACTGCCAAGTTCAGCTTCAACTACATCATCAAGTTTGCGGATGACACAACGGTGGTAGGTCTCATCGGCAACAGCGATGAAATGCACTACATGGAGGAAGTGGCATAGCTGGCTGAATGGTGTGGCACTAACAACCTGTCCCTCAATGTGGAGAAGGCAAAGGAGGCTGTGATGGACTTCAGGAGAAACTCCGTTGAAAACCCCCCACTAATCATCAACAGCTTGACTGTGGAGAGAGTCAGCAGCACTAAATTCCTGGGGGTGCACATCACAGAGGATCTCACCTGGACCACCAAACACCATGACACTTTCCAAGAAGGCACAGCAGCGCCTACACTTTCTCCGCTGGCTGAAAAGAGCAAGTCTCCTCCCACCCATCCTCGCCACATTCTAAAGGGGAACCATTGAGAGCATGCTGACCAGCTGCATCACTGTCTGGTACGGGAACTGTAGTGCAGCAGACTGCAAGACCCTCCAGCGGACAGTGAACACAGCTGCAAAGATCATCGGTGCCCCTCTCCCCTCCATCCTGGACATTTTCCTTACACAATGCTCCAGCAAAGCCAGCAGTATCGTGAAGGACCCCACCCATCCCTCCCACAGTCTCTTCCAGCTTCTACCATCAGGAAGATGGTACCGGAGCATCAGAGCCCACTCCGCCAGACTGCCCAACAGCTTTTTCCCCCAGGCTGTGAGAGCCCTGAACTCAAATCACCCCGAACTCCTCTGAAACCCCACACAAACCCCCTACCTACTGAAACATGGAACATCTCACCTCCTCCACCCTCCCCCCAACACACCCTCCAACCTTACCACATCACAGAAAAAGCTGTCTGAAACTCTCTTTTTTTTGCAATTCAAAGTGTGTTACACACAGCTCAGTGGTCCTCTACAAACCACCTGTAGTAACACTCTTTCCTCTGTGCACAGTAGACACTTTTCTCACACACTGCTGTGTGTACGTAATCCCACAAAAGACTCAGTAATATGTGTTTACATGCTAATTCACTACAAATCATCTTGCACTGTTCCCCAGCCATCTGCTTGACTTACGATGTTTCTCTTTGCACATGTACAGTATTATGTGAAGCATTCGTATAGTTTGTATTTTTTTAGTTTATGTAAAGGTAAACATTTATATATAGTATATTTATAGTAAAAATCTGTCAGAAGGTTAGTTGTGTATAGGTACAGTATTTATGTGAAGCATTCGTATAGCTTGTATTTTTTAGTTTATGTATAGGTAAAGTTTTATATATAGTATATTTATAGTCAGAATCTGTCAATAGGTTAGTTGTGTATAGATTTATACTGTATTTATGTAGCACCATGGTCCTGTGAGTCACGACATTTCATTCCACTGTAACAATAAAGCTCAACTTGACTTGACTTAACTTGACATACACAGCCCTGAGTGAGAAGCAGTGGTCCGTCATTACTGTTTTCTTGCTGTAGCTGCTGCAGATACAATGGCATCACCAAAGAGCCATTAAAAGTGTCGTGTGTTGGGATGCACCAACGAACATAGGATTTTCCATAGACCGCTGAGGACACGGTGGTTAAATTTCATTTTCAAAGGGAATGTCCTGGAAAAACACGGAAAAGTCATATACCTTTGTGCTAACATTTTACGCCGGACTGCCTCACAAACGAGGGTCAGTTCAGCACTAGAGTTGTGCAGAGATTGCTTCTGAAAGAGGGAGTCATACTAACGCTACATGCGCAAACGTCCAGACTCCAGCCAAAGTAAGCATCATGCCTCAAATTTTGTTTTCCAAAAGAGCTTCTTGGCTCTCTGTAAGGCTAATGTTGCTAAAACTACCATTGTCTCTGCCTGTTTTCACTACTGCTGCCTTCACGTGCTACCAGAATGATCGTAAATAGGAATGTGGTAGTTAAAAATTGCATTTGGAAGCAACGTGAGGATCAGTAACACGGTCACCACCACTTAAACCGTAACACCGCTGGTATGCCCGCGAGCAGGAGCTCTTGAAGCTCCACACTCTTCTGAAAAGGGAGGCAGGAGCACCAGCTCATTTTCATTTAAAGGGGACAAACACAAAAAACAGCACGTTTTGGCTCATACCCTAAATGTGGCAATTTCAACAAGCTATAAAAAAATGATCTGTGGGGTATTTTGAGATAAAACTTCACATACACACTCTGGGGACATCAGAGAACAATTTAAAATATTGAAACAATGCATCCTATGGCACCTTTAAAATTCAAACAATGCCCAACCTTACCCATACCCCACATTATTTTTTTTCTTTCTATTCACACTGTTTTAAACCCTTTCTTTTTTTTTTAAACCTTCACTCACCCTTTGCTTTTGCCCTTCTTAAAAACAACCACATAATCTTTATACGTGAATGTACTTTTCAAAATGAGTTATGAAACAGTTGTTCCTGGCAACAGGGATGGGTAGTACGGTTGCATAACACAGCGTCAAACAAGACAATTTCTGAGACTAATACCATGTTTTACTCCAAAATCACTATATAACATCAGCTGTGTTTAAAACAGTTAGCTTCTGTGGTTCCATGTTGCTTCTTATCACAGTGAGAGAAACTATTTTTAATAAAATTCTATACTGTGATGCAAGCTATGCCAATTAGCATAGCATTGCAATTGTGTGTTTATGGTCTACCATGTTTCATCATTGCATCTCTATCTGCATGTCTTTCAGCTGTAGTGATATTAGATGCATTTGAAAGTGTAAAAAGTGAAAGTGACGTGACATACAGCCAAGTATGGCGACCCATACTCAAAATTCGTGCTCTGCATTTAACCCATCCAAAGTGCACACACACCAGTGAACACACACACCTGGAGCAGTGGGCAGCCATTTATGCTGTGGTGCCCGGGGAGCAGTTGGGGGTTTGGTGCCTTGCTCAAGGGCACCTCAGTCCCTGAAATAAAATGCCTCACATTTATTGAAATACATATGTATTGTAATTTGTTTCTTGTCAGAGAAAGATTGGCTCCACCAGGTTTTTTCTCTCAGCTAAACATACAAAGGAATTCTTTTACTTCCCACCATTACTTTTTTGTCTGAAGTGGGAAATAAATGCTTATACAAATATAAAGAGATTCTAGAAACCAACGCTTTTTGACCTGACAGCAAAGTATGGGAACCCATACTTGAAAACTGTCCTCTGCATTTAACCCTTCCAAGTTACTGCATGCACATTAGAAGTGGTGAACACACACAGAGCAGTTGGCAGCCAGTCGCTGTGGTGCCCGGGGAGCAACTGGGTGTATTGAAAGTGGAAGAAAGTAAAGTTCATTCAATCCCTAACCTACTAGTATTGAGTATTAAACTTGCAACCTTCAGTTTACAAGTCAGACTCCAACCATTAGGCCACAACAGCCCAGCTTGCAACTAAACCTTCCCCCATTTAAGCAGCTAGTACTAGCATGACTGACAAATGCATAGAACATCACCTACAAGTTGTGGTGGCTGATTCTTGGCCTAATGGTTAAAGAGTCAGACTTGTAACCAAAAAGTTACAGGCTCAAGTCTCAGTACCAGCAGGAATTGGGGTATTTATATCAATACTCACAGCTGAGGTGCCCTTGAGCAAGACACCAAACCAAACTCAATTCCTAGAGGGATGGAGTCCTGCAGAGTTTAGATTCAACCCCAATTAAACACCTGAGCCAACTAATCAAGTCCTTTAGACTCATTTTAAAACTACATGGTGTGTTGGAGCAGGGTTGGAACAACTCTGCAGAGCTCCGGCCCTCCAGCAATTGAGTTTGACACCCCAGTGTTAACAAACAAGTTAACGATTAACCCTTAAAATTAAACATTGTGCTGCCCCAGGTTAGAAACTGGAGGATGGATAAAGGTCATGGCTTATACAGAAGCCTGGACTCAGAATGCATGACCTTACAAGAGGTTGTGGAAACTTGGTTTAATAGTGTGGGATAAAAACTGGGAGAAGGCATGTTATGCCAGATTCTGCAGAACCAACACGCCAATAGACAAAGATACCTCAGGGTTCTGTAAAGTTTATTTAAAACACTAGATTTACATGACCAGAGTAACTTCTCCACTAGAAACCACAGCCTGCTCACCAGAGACAGCCTTGATATGAGGGTCTCTTCCTGAAAGAGAAATGTTAGAAGTGTGAATGCACTTAAAATGCTCAGTTCCTCTTGTCAAGAGAAAGCAAGAACTCACGTTTCCTAGCACAGCTTTGCTCACAAGAGCCAGATGATGGATGGCACACTTCTGTACTGCAGTGGATGAAGACCTGACAGGGAAGAAAGAGGCTCAAGTCACAGAATCCACAAGTAGTAAAATTGTTTAAGTAAAAGGGGGCATACAGTTTCCTGCAGAGCAGCCAGTGAGGCTGGATCTACAAATGTGAACATCTTCACAACAAAGCGCTTGTAGTGGGTTGGGAACTGAAGACCAGACGACCCAGTCACTGGAACCAGTGTGGTCAGGTAACGGTCATCCTGGTAAGGGCATCTGAAGATGAAGGTTAGAAAGCTTCTCCCAGCACACTAACTGGATAAAGATTGGCTGTACACTCACCCATTGATCAGAAGGTCCCACTGGGGGAGACCGAGTGGACTGGGGGTTGAAGTAAACAATGTCCCAGCATCAGGGCAATGTTGGGGTCAGTCCTCTCTATAATGCGCACCTCAAAATTCACAGGCTCCCGCAGGACTTTTGTGACGGGATAATCAGTATCACTGTAGTAGGACGTGTAGGCCTCATCCCCTGAGCATGAACACTGGGGTCTAACCAGACTCAAGTTTGAAAGGCTTTAGACAGACCGAGGACAAGACCTTACCTTCAGCACAGCCTTTGGTGACACATTGACCATTGGCCAGTCTGAGCTCCACCCTGAGAGGTCCAGGAGCAGCTACTGGTGGAGGTGGAGGAATAGAGTTGACCTCCACAACCAGAGCTTCCACAGAAGTTCCAGAATATCTACACTGGAAGAGAAACCTGGACGACACACAGCGAGCTTGTAGCATTTATCAGGGATTAAATGGTCACACCAAGACATGGATCACCTACTCAAAATGACTGTCCCTTGTGATAGAACCATATGGTCCAATCCCCACTTCATACGAGGAGGTCATTCGGTTTTCCATACACCACATATCCGCTGTCCTCCTGTGAATAGGAACAGTGTCAGCATCCAGTCCATCATAAGCAATGCAGAATAAAACCAGAAGCAGCTGCTCACCATCACACTCGTGCCGCATGCAGTCACAGGGAACTGGTATATTGCAAAGGAAGGTGTGGACTCCACAGGAGCACAAGGTGGGTCATTTCCACCCAGCAGACGAACCGAATCCAGACTCAGTCGAGGCAAAGTAACATCTCTAGCCACCACTACCACAAACTGACCATCTCTGATACACTGGACAGACACTAGAACAAGGTACAAGAGCAGGTTAATTCTGAGAATCAATTTAACATGAACAGAAGACTGCGAACACTTACCTGCCCTCCCATAGTAACACTGCTGTCCGTTAAAGCAGCAGTTGATAGCTTCACACTCAGCACCACTGATCCCAGGTTTTCCACATTGGATCTGCTAATAATCAGCTACAGCACATTTATCAAGGGGCTCTGCCCGCACCACTGGCTTCTGAAACTGAAACTGCTGGTTAGTTTTCAGGATCATCAGGGCTTGAAGGTTCTGAGGCACATCACTCCACTGTGGAACATCATGACAAAATCTGAACCAAACACCAACTTCCAGCCATTGTTCAGTATTGAGATATTGTCCTTTGGTCTTTTTGTATTCTACAGATTTTAGTTAATTAACGATAGTCCCTCCCTTTTCATTAACACCCATGGTTCTCAAGACATGCAGAAATGGGAGCTTATGCAACTGGGTAATTCTCCTTGGATCTCAAGATTCAGTTCTTATTTTTCCCATTTTGAACATAAATGCACAAACTTAATTCAAAATATCTTACTAATCTGATTGTAATTGGTTCTCAAATTCGGTTAACATGGTGTTTCTTGATTCCAATGTCATATTGACAACAAATAAGAAAGGTTCAATCCCAAGTTATTTATTGGAACTTGCCAAAAGTAGATGTTCTTCTTTGGTGCCGTTGTCCTTACCACTCCCTGCAGAAAAGTGTGCACTTACAAATGAGGAAAATATTATTTGAAGCAGTAAATGATTTTAAGTATCTGGAAGCTTATTTCCACCACAGAATAAAAAAAAATAAATAAATAAAATAAAATGAAAAAGGTCATTTTGACTATTTATGTCACGACTGATCTATCTCACAGTTCGCTAATATCTCAAAAATTTACCTTTTTGATTACTTGGGGGAAATAATAGAAGTATGTCTATTTATTGAAACTACTAGAAAATACATGGTTCAAGAGAAACTCTGACAGCCTTTTATTCTTTACAATCAGACCTCAGACTTTCTTTAGTAAAACATGACTGCAAAAAAAAAACAAAAAAAACAATCAGAGTTAACATGACTAAATCAGTTGACACTTAATGACAAGTACAATAGAAGACCCCGGCTGCAAACACCAATTTTGGAATGTTTATTTCTTCACAAACCTAATAAATACACAAAACGTTTCAACATATTCAGCACTTCAAGCTTGCTGTTGTTAAACAGAATTGAAATATTACGTCGTTTCTTGGCACTATGGTCAAGATGCCTTCCGTGATCTGTCTTTGATGGTGCAAAGATCAAGCATACATTTAAATAATAATAAAAAGTAACCTTTTGACATAAACTACATCATAAGTACTGCCATGGTTTAAGCTAGATAACCATTTAGTGCATTTGAAACGATTTTCCCCAATTTGAAGTGTCCAGTTCATTTCTCGGTGGAGAAGGCCCTCTTCATAAGAGGCGGAGGCGTCTTTCCCGCCTCATAGACTGAATCTGGTAGAGGAGTGCTGAGACAACACCAGTCTGGGATGCGGCCCGTCTGGTTGTAGTAATCTCTGGACACTGAACGACTCCCTAAAATGTCCTGCAATGCTCCAAATATAGCACCTACATGAGAAGAAGAAACAAAACAACCTTGAGTGAATGGTTCAAAACTTCACTGGCAGAAAATTGTGATCTCCGGGTGTGTTGAAGGAAAAGTTCCCCCAAAAATGAAAATGTGCTCGCTCTCAGGCCATCAGAGATGTAGATGAGTTTGTTTCTTCATCAGATTTGTACAAACGTAGCATCACATCCAATTACTTTTTCATTGGAGTAAGTGTTTTCCAGCTAACAGGGAATGTTCTGATGAGGTTCTCTCAAAGTTATGAGCAATCGTTCTGCCAGTTAGATTAACAGAATGTTCATTCAAAGTTATTCGGTCTTTAATAATGTTCTCAAAACGTTGGCATAAAAAAACATTATTCATGCATAGTTCATGGATTTTTTTTTAAATGTTACTACTTGTTTCACAATGTTCAGAGACCATTGAGAAGTAATGTTTCCATAATGTTTGGAAAATGATCAAATTGTTCCCTTAACATTCTCATAACCAGGAAAAAACATTTTTTTAAAAAAATGGACGTCCAGTGAACATTCAAAAATAACATTTTCATAACTTCATGGAAAAGCTAGCAAAACGTTATTACAACACATTTCTGTTAAAGGTGCCATAGAATGGAAAACTGTGTTTACCTTGGCATAGCTCTGTACACGGACATACCGTGAGCCTCAAACAACACTGAAAATCTCGTGCTGCAAAAGACCATTGAAAATGTGGCGTATCCAAACATAACACTGACTGTGACGTTACAGTAGGGATCATTAATGTTTACGCCCTCAACATTTGCATAACGTATACCAGCCCATGTTCTAGGCCAGCCGGACCTGCACAGCCGAATCATCGATGCAGTGTTGCCAGATATTGCTATTAAAACCGATAAATAAATAAAAATAAACCAATATTATTTCAAATATTTTGCAATTAAGATAAGATAAAGATATCGCTGACCCTAAACTGCAACTTCTGACTTAGTTAACTTTCTAAAGTGTCAAAAAAAGTGGAAAAGACAAGTCCCAAAATGCTTAAAACAGCTGGATCTGGCAACACAGAGCCTGCGTCCGCTCATTCACTCACAACTCTCCCAAGCCTCGTTCACTCGGACGCTAAACATTCTTGCAAAAACTCTCAAAATCTGTATCTTCGTCTGATACAGGCTCAAACATATCAGTTTGGATGCCTAATCTCTCCATCGTTCACGCAGGACAGTAGAGATCCGTTTCCAAATAGTGTTGTTACGGTACCAAAATTTCAGTATCCACGGTTCTCAGGGCTGCACGATGTGTCGTTTAAGCATCGATATCGCGATGTACGAATCCACGATAGTCACATCGCAGGATGTGCGATGTAGGCTGTCGTAGTTGATCCGTTATTCATTAACCTTTCGGGCCAGCTGCTCCCTGGCCCTTGACGAATGTGATTCACGGATAAATTGCACAGCTTAACCATCATAGAGTGAAAGTTTATCATTTGCATGGGTTTTTAAGTCCTGTCAGTTTAACAGGGCACACAAAAGAGCGAGAGAGAGAGAGAAGAGCAGAGCGAGCGAGCGAGCGAGCGAGAGAGAGAGAGAGAGAGAGAGCGCCCCGGCCGCGCGCGCTCACCTTCACCGTCTTCAAACAACACGAGCGCTGTCTTTCTCTCTCCCTCGCGAATATTAATAAAAATCAATTGACACGATGGTGTTGAAAAAAAAATAAAAAAAAACTATCCAGTGATGAAATGTTTTCTGTGTTGTCAAATCTTGTGCGATATCCTAAACTGCCGAGATAATTACACAACACGTGCCGTACACGTATTGATTCCTTTGAACCGATTCAATTTAATGAATGGTTTAAACAACTGACCTGTCCAACACTGAACTCACGAGACGTCTAAATTGGTGTATTAAAAAAAATCTGTAACACTTTACAATAATGTTCTATTTATTAACCTATTTAAGTACATTACTTAACATTTACTATTACTAAACTGCACTTCTACAACATTAATAATTTCAACATTTAGGCTATAACCTTCATAGTTGAAATCAAAAGTATTTGTTAACATAATTAATGCACTGTGAAGTGACATTACCAAACAATGAACAGCTGTGATTTTATAAACTAAGATAAACAAAGATTAATAAATATAGTAACAAAAGTATTGCTCGTGGTAAGTTCATGTTAGTTAATATGTTAACAATTCAAACCATATCCTAAAGTTACAAACAAATAATTTACTCAAATTTAAATAATACTCTGATGCTTAAATCATTTAAAATGAGAATGTAAGTGTGCTCACCCCATTTTTGTTTGTAAGAAAAAATTAGATTAGATTTCATATCGCAATATATATCGCAGAAATAATAAAATATCGCAATGTAATTTTTTCCCAATATCGTGCAGAACTATTCATTACTCTTCCAAATAGTGTTGTTACGGTACCAAAATTTCAGTATCCACGGTTCTCTGTACCAATTTCAGTACCAAAGCAAAACACAAAAACATGCTAATTGAACAACATTATTTTTATTAATAACGTTAAACATAAATTAAATGTATAAAACCAATGCCATTCTTTATACTTATTTAAAATTGTTTCAAGTTTTTCCACAAGTGATAAAAGTATGAAAAAAGTAAACAAGTTTCACCAAAAAAGCCGTGTTTCCACCGCTGGAACTTTACAGAGGAACTAGGGACTTTGGGCTGGTACTCCGTGTGTTTCCACAGCAGGAACCAGGATCTAAATAAAGATCAGGGTAAAAAAAAAATGCCCCTCAGAAAGTCCCTGCTCGCGAGGTAGTACTTTTTCAAAGGTCCAGAACTTTTGGGGGCGGGACTTGGGCGCCGAGCATGCTGATTGGTTGAGTTCACGCAGCATTGTGATTTCAACCACCATTTATTCTGATGATTTTCAAAATATTACTGTTATCATGTCATGAAATGTAGTATTAAAAGTATTTCAGGCCAGAATGGAGTTGTTTAAAACTCAAATCCGTGGTTTATTTATAAAGACAGCGCCTATTTAAAAATGTGTTTCACCGATTTCAGAGACGATCAGCTCCACGCAATCAGCTGGGAGCTCATTGCTCATGCATCCGCCGAGAGCAGTCTCAACTCGGCTAGTGCTTCTGATATTTGCCGCTGGCTCTGATGTCTCTTTATTGGTTAAATGTAAAATATAATTCGTTTTGGGTAAACATAACAGGTAATCTTTGGTCTTTATTCAATTTATCTATATGTTAAGATGAAAATAAAAAGAGGCAACTGATATAATATTTCGTTTCAATGTAATGTAGGCTTTATATATACACATTTCCCTGAACTAAGTACATTTCTGCAGCTATTATTATGTTTAAATGAAAATGAAAGGCTTGCGTCGTCCTGTCCGCAGGAGATCACACTCCCGAGTCGAACTCGTAAAGTCCAAACTACCGAGGATGCAAGTCTGAAATTAGCGTGCTTTGTACCTACGTCACCAGACTATTTGCCTAATCTTCACGATACTTTAGACAGCGGTGGAAACACAGAAAGCAACAGGTCTGGGGCGAAAATAGTTCCTGGTACAATTGTTCGGGGTAATTTTGGTGGAAACGCGGCAAAAGTTTAGCCTTAGTTCTGCTGCCACTTAAAAATCTGTATGTTCTCCTGTTTTTTTTTTTTTTTTTACAGTAATAGGAGCATTAATTAGTTAACAAAGAAATGAAATTCTAATGCTCATTATATTAGCGTAAGTTGCATTTATGCGAACAATTAACTACATAACGTATACGCTAACGCCGATGTTTATTTAAATCCGACATTTAAATTAAAGTATGTAATAATATTCCTAATAGAAGGTCTAAATATTACAAATGTAATTGAAACTTACCTGATTGGACTTGATCGGGGGTTTTGTTAGTTTGATGTGTTTCCTCCTCTTGAGGTCTCCATTGCTTTTATGAAGAGGTTGCCAGGTTTTCACAACAAAAACCCACGCATTCGCGTTTCGAGGGGGTCCCTCGTTAAAAATCGCGTTCTGGGGATAAAATACATGTGTTTTGGCGGGGTTTACATTTAGCATTCCAGGGGCTAAATATCATGTTATTGGGGTTGTTTTTTTTTAACCCGTGGACATGAAAAAAACCCGGCGGCAACAGTGTTTAAACCGCGAATGTGGCAACACTGGAGGATAGCTTTCGGATAGCGCATCAAGAACCGGGTTGACTGGGTACCACCGGTACTTAAGAAAACCTGGTACCGTAACGTTTTCATTTTTTTAGTACCGACTTGTTACCGAAATCCCGTGTTTCTTGACAACACTACTTCCAAACAACGCAATACCAAACCATACCATTCTATCGACAAATACTACATCTTCAAACGGACATATAAAAGCCGTTTCTGGAGAATTTTTGCCCTTACCCAAGCCACATACCTTCTATGTAGATATCATTTAAAATATTGCATCAATGCATTCTATGGCACCTTTAACTGGGATTATGAACTCATATTTTAGCCGGACGCAATAGTTTGAAGTTAAAAACGTCTTAATGTTTCATCTTACCCATTCACCACACTTAAACACAAAAACTAAAACAAAAATAAAAATTTTAAATTACATATCATCCTTTTGGACTCTCATTCTGACGGCACCCATTCACTGCAGAGCATCCACTGCTGAGACACTGATGCAGTGCTACATTTCTACAAACCTGATGAAGAAACAAACTCATCCTGATCTCTGATGGATTGAGGGTGAACACATTTCCAGCAAATCTTCATTTTCACAACTGCTTTATAAAACTCTTCTCATCCCATGCAGAGGACAGGAGTCTCAAAGCCTCGGCCATGCCTTTCTTTGCTCACCTCCTAACCAGGCGGTGCAGTTGGGTTTGGCGGGTGGGCTGTGGATCCGGAAGCTCTTGGTAGCCAGAGCATCGCGGTACTTGGGTTTCTCCACCAGCGAACGGATCTCAGACAGGAGTCGGTGCAGGAACCCGGGCAGCATGGACGTACCGCCGATTATCACCAGGTTCTCCGACAGAACCTTACGAGTGTCGATGGGACACTGGCGAGGAACAAACACAGAACAAACAAAGCGAATGCTGGGAAAACTGAGGACTACAAATGTAACGATATGAAAATTTCTCATCACAATTATAGTGAGCAAAAATATCACGGTATTGTTAAAATGTGCTGGAAATGTTCAAAAAGTACTGACACATTAATCACTTCAGCAAGTTTTGCACTTAAAATCAACAAACAATAAAATGAAATAAAATGACATTTTGTAGCATAAAAACTAAAACTATAATATTAACAATGATGTCTGGCAACATGACTGACAAACAGTTTATCTAATAGCAACTTTGAAAATGTTTTATAAAATGGTAAACCTCTAAATTGATTAATAAATGAGTCTGTGAGTCTCTGTAAATCCACTCTCTGACAGCAGGGGGCGCTGATGGAGCAGCAGAATAGTCAGCAAGAAAAAATAACTCTAGGAGGAACATTATGATTTATTATATATCCACTAAATTATATATTAATTATATTTGTTACTGAACCTTTTGTCTTCATTATTTAATGCACGTTTGCACGAATCTGTCATAAAGACAAGTTTTTTTAAAGCCACCATTTAAATGTTTATATTTCAACAACAAATTATTTATTAGCTGATATAAAAACCGTCTTATGTGCAGTTTATATGTCTATATACATATCCATACATTTTGTGTTTGAATTAATCTGTCATTAAAACTTCACAGCCACTGTTTAAATGCTTAATCAACTCGGTTTTTACTTGAGTGTTGATTATAAAATAAACGTGATGATTAGGTGACTATTAATTGTTTCGTTTTTTAATTGGGTACTTAAAGTACTTTTTCAGAATTTATGATCACGTTGAATAAAACAAATGAAAGGAACATTTCAGGAACAAAACTGTCGCAGGACGTCGTAAGAGAGGAAAAGAAGAGCGGTTTAATATGCGTATCAGTCGTTTCCTCGTCCTTTGATAAAATTGAATATTTTGCACCTTCACCAAAGTGTCCAGCAGCAGCGTGGCGATGGATTTCTCCTCATTATCCTGCTCGAACAACATCTCGGCCACAGAGTCTCTGGAAAACAGCGGAGCATGTTTCACTAAGAAGCACAGAGACAATAACGAGAACGTGTCGTCTCATCTCAGCTCTGTGGGTAATAACGTCACATTTACTTCAGGAAAGACATTCAATGACCATAAACTTGACAGTCAGCAAGAAAAAAAAAAAACTCCAGGAGAACATAATGAAAATATATATCCACAGATATGTGACTGTGAGGTATTAGAGTTGGGAAAAATCAGATCATCAGGTCCGGTCTGAAGGTTTTTTCTACCTGATGGGTCCCTTGATATGCAGAATCTTCCGGCCATCCAATGGATATTCCACATCTGGGGGAGGAGCCGGTCTCTGATGGACCAATCAGAGCCACGGTCAATATTTACTCATTCCACATGTATTCTCACAGAGTTAGTTAACAGCTAGATACTAGATTAATAAAAAAAGTTCATCAAGACAGTCTTTAAGTTGGCTTGAAAAAGCCTGACCAGAAAGTTTGAAAAGTTTAAAAAATTTGAAAAGATTTAAAAAAAGCTTAAGATGAAATAGTTTGAAGTTTAAAGTAGTTTTAAAAGCTTAAAGATAGATAGATAGATGCTAAGGTCCTCATATTGGTTGCTAGGGTACTCTGGGTGGTTGCTAAGGTGTTGCTATGCATCTGCTAGGGTACCCTGGGCTGTTGCTATGCAGTTTCTAGGGTACTCTGGGGTACTTTATTTATATATAAATATTTATAAATCTAATAAGATATAATAAGGTTATTTAACAAAAATCATCTTCAGTCTTTGGGTTGATTTGGATGAAGTTTAAAAAAATCTATAACAGACGAGCGAAACACTATAATTTGTGCAAACATTAAAAACACTGGAGAACAGCAGTACAAAATGCTTCACGTTACACCGTTTATACAGTATGGGATACTTTTTATATTATTTAATTGTTGCATTGTGCTCGGTGGATTTAGATGAAGTTGAGAGAGAAAACACAGGAATTTGTCAAAAAATTGTTTAAATCAAAAAAATGTTATTGTCATTTATTGGGCAAATAAACTTAAACAACTAAACAGTATTGGCATTATGTATTTTTTGACTGTAATTGGATATATGAAAGAAAAAAAAATATTCAGTGTTTCTACAGACATGAACCAGTTAAATTTAAGACTTTTTAATACCACCTTATATGAAATTTAAGACCTAAACCTGTAATGTAAATACACATTTTATTACATTCATATATGTAATATTGAATGTGTTTAAACTAAAAAGAAATCAAAATATAATTGATGTAATAAATGATATTTATCACTACGATATACAGTGAAATTTTAATGTCAGCAGACAATATTCCATAAAAAATATCCCTGCAAAATAACTGCATTACTGAGATTTTTTGGTGGAGTAAACAATTTATTCTGAAGCAATATTTTCATCAGTGTTCTGTTCTATCAGCTTTTACATACTTAAATCTTTACAAAGGCCTATGTTTAACCTTTTTAGATGTATGCATCATCTTTCATGTCAAATTATTACAATTTATCAATAAATTCAATATACACTATAGGGCTGCTACAAGGCAGATTAAATAATTTACACTGCAAATAACAATAATTACAACTGCAATAAATAATGTTATTAGATTAATGTTTTAAATGCATTTATAAATATACAAAAAGGGGAAAAATGCATACTTTCCAACATACTTCTCAACTAAACTACCAGTAAGTGCAGGCAGTAAGTCACTTAATGAGTGAGTCACTGAATCATTCATTCAACTGATTGAGTGTGTTATCACGCTGGTATCTTAAGGACTTTTGTGGACAGCTGATTACTAACGTTTTTTTATATTCTTCATATTCTGTGTGGTGGTCTTTTCTAATAAGTTTATCTATAATTTTTACCTGTTATGGGGCATTTTACCTTTATAAAGCCATTTTTTCTATAAGTGTGCCTTATCTCAAAGTCAAATTCTTACATTTAATCAGTGAATTAGAATAATAAGATAGTAATAATAATTAATTTGACAATAAGCAAATAAAATCAGTATCAACAAAAGTCCTCTTTGCAATCCAGACATAAGCTGCACCTGAAGTGGCATTTAGAAGTATTTAACAGAAGAGGAATGAAGAACATGAATGCATTTAACCTTGCAGTTACAAATGCATAAATAATCTGATATATTAAACATAAAACGTTGAATATTGATATTTGAAATGATTTAAAAAAATGAAAAGATACTTTAAATGTGAAATTAAAACCGCCAGTAGGTGGCAGAAAATCACTGTTAATAAGTGAATTACTGCGATTGAACCAAATCATTTAAACGGTTGATTCATTCGGGAACAAAATGGCAACGCTGTAATGTTAAACAGCGCTGTGGATTTGTTTGGAATTATTTTTGTTGGCGAAATAGAGTATAAACAGGCAATATGATGTCTAAATGAATATGGTAAAAAAAAAAACTCAAAATCAATTTAAAATATGTAAAAAAATATTACATTTGTATATGGTAATCATGCAGTGAAAGAGTGCACTGTAAATGCGCACGCGCACTAGACTTCACGTTATGCGTGCACTCTAGGTGTTTTGAATGTTTTTTGCGTTGTCAGAATATTGAGCAAAATAGCTCACTTGTCATGGTATTACTTAACTATATCATGTTATGAATAAACTAAACATTTAGAGTTTTTACCTCAGTGTGTTTCTTCTGAGTTTTATGTGTGCTGTTACGCTCATTTGTTCTGAAGTCTCTCACAAAGACACAAACAGAGTGAGCCTCAGCGCGAACTTGTATTCTGTATTCTGCTAACTTGTTGCAATTCTCTCTGATGACACAGTAACATACTGCAGGGAAGAAAAAAATCTTCGGTCTGTCCAATGATTGTAAACAGTCATTAGGTCTGTCACACTAAAGATATTTTAGCGGTAATGTGTCCAAAAATATTTAAGACCAATCGAATACGAATTTAAGACATTTTAAGACTTTTTTAAGGCCTTATATTAGGAAAAACGTTATTTAAGACATTTTAAGACTTTTTTAAGGACCCGCGGACACTAGCCTTGCTGGCATTATGTATTTTTTGACTGTAATTGGATATATGAAAGAAAAAAAAATATTTTCTTTCCTGATATTTCTAGCGATTAATCATCTGAATCGACTGACAGCTTTAATAGTCGCTTTTCAAAGCGTGTTCTCTGACCTCAGCAGATCCGTCCAGGTTAAATTTGGCCTCCTGGATCTTCATGCCCCTCTGCAGGTCACTAACGAAACACGTGCGCACTAAATACAGACACACGGACAACGGTTTGTTCAGAAACAGTGTTCGCAGAGGAGTCAAGAGCAAATGTAGAGCGATGTCTTATTTTACGCATGAGGAAGCGTACCTTTGATATCCTCCACCACATCCTCTGGAATAGCGCCTGTGACAAAGACCAACAGATGATCAAAGCCTGATGGATCAAATATAATTCAAAATGTGTGATGTGTTGGTCTTACTGATGACGGTGGGCAGACTGAGGCCGGGGCCAGAGTCGGTGTCTAGTGTGCACTGCTCACTCAGCAGACTGTGCAGCTCCCTACAGAGAAACACAAGCATCGTGATCTGCACACCGTCTCTTTTCATCTGATGCTCCACAAGCACTTACTTATGAATGGCTTTTCCTCCCATCGGTAGAGCTTCCCAGGCGGACAGGATCGGAATGCCTTCATAGATCTAATGCACTGTTAAAGTCATCTAAACACTTCAATCCACAGATAATACTGTGTGCAAACACAACAGGTGAAGACAAACATGTTTTTCTTTAGAACAACATCCCTAATCAATCATTCAGACCAGGAATAAGAATTAAAGGAATAGTTGTAGCATTGCATCAGTGTCTCATCAATGGATGCTCTGCAGTGAATGGGTGCCGTCAGAATGAGAGTCAATAAAAACATCACAGTAATCCACAGCACTCCAGTCCATCAGTTAACATCTGGAGAAGAAACAAATACATCAAGACGTTTTTAATGTCTAAAATACGAGTCCATAATCCATAATAACACTTCCTCCAGTGAAAAAGTGCATCTCCTGTTGTCTCTCACATCAAAATCAAGACACAAATTTGTTTAGAGCTGTTTAAACGCTGCTTGATCTGTGCAGATTTCTCTCCTGATTCACACCAGAACACTTTTTCACTGGAGGAAGTGTTATTATGGATTATTATCAAGAAAGCAGGAAATGTTCTCAGAATGTTCTCTCAACGTTATAAACAAATGTTCTTTCAGTAACATTAACAGAACGCTCATTCGAAGTTATCGAGTTATTTACACATAGTTTATGCCACCTTTTTTACTAAAACCTTTCATTTGGACGTTCATCTAAAGAGTTTTTTAAATGCTACACTTGTTTCAGAACGTTCAGAGATCATTCAAAAGTAACGTTCCTGTGATGTTTGAAAATGATACAAATGGAATGCTCCCTTAACGTTTGTATAATAAAGAAAAAAAAACTTTTAAAACATTTTCAAAAACTGGACATTTTGAACATTCAGTAAGCATTGCGTGTTCGTAACATAACAGAAACGTCAGGAAAATGTTCTTAGAACATATTTTTGTTAAACTGATATTATGGATTAAAAACGTCTTAATGCTGGATGTGTTTCATCTTTTGTCTTCTCCAGATGTTCACTGATAGACTGGAGTGCTGTGGATTACTTGTGGATTATTGTGATGTTTTTATCAGCTGTTTGGACTCTCATTCTGACGGCACCCATTCACATCCATTGCTGAGACACTGATACAATGCTACATTTCTACAAACCTGATGAAGAAACACACTCATCCTGATCTCAGATGAACTGAGAGTGAACACATTTTAATTTTTAATTGAACTATTCCTTTTAGGGCTTATTTGCTTTCAAAGGATTCTGGTAACACCAGGGTCTCTGTATATCCACAGTCCATGACGAGAGCAGACTGGATGCCCAGAGTCATAACAGACATCAGATGACTCGGAGCAAACAGGACCGAAGGGACCTGCAACAGAAAGACATGAAGAAACGTCACGAGAAATACTTACTATACCGCAGGACTGCTTTACATCCTTTACACAAGAGAATTTAGGTAACAGCTAGAAATGTGGCTCACTTCTATTAGTAGATCTTAGCATTTCTCAGTTATTTTCCCATTCATATTCTTTATTTTTTTTACTGTGAAACTGCATTGGATAAGAATGATCGTATAATAAAGAACGTGATCTTTTGATTTGACACAACAGAGCAGCCATTAAGATAAGAGGACGCTTTATTTTAGACACAGACGCAGCATGACTTCACCTCGAAGTGCTTAAAGAAGACTCTGGAGAGCGTCTCTCTGAAGTGTGAGGGACAGAGGATGGACTCCACGATCACCACGCGCCGGTCTCGACGAGGATTCACCAGCAGATGCCTGAAGGGAGGAACAGCATCACGAGTTCAGCTGCCATGAACAAACACAAACCGCTCTCAGACAGAAGAGGACAGCGTCTGCTACCGGAAGTACAGCAGGTGGACGAACTCCTTCAGGATGCTGTAGAGCTCCTCGGTGTTGATGTTGTACTGGACGACTCGAACAGCCTGAGAGAGAGACACACTCACTTAATATTCAATCTGTGTCCCTGCAGCACAGAAGCAGTCATCAGTAGCACAGGTATATTTGTAGCAATAGACAACAATACATTGTATGGGTCACAATTATACATTTCTCTTTTATGACAAAAATCATTAGGATATTAAGTAAAGATCATGTTCCATGAAGATATTTAGTAAATTTCCTACCGTAAATATATCAAAACTTAATTTTTAACAAACCATACATCAATGGAAAGCTTATTTATTCAGATGATGTATACATCTTAATTTAAAAACCCTGACCTTTATGACTGGTTTTGTGCTCCACAGACAGTATTAAAATAAAGATGCAGTAAATGTTAGTTTAATATGATCTTTAGAAATGGAGATAATTCCCATAAGAGTTCTCAGACCGACCTCCGGAGATCCGGCGTGTTTAATTTCACTGGGAATGATGAATCTCGGCCCCGTCTCTCCAGCAAAACCACATCTACACAAACACACCAGAGCATCCTGCATCAGCACAAACACATCACCACGAGCCGCACAGCTCACTGTCTTACTGACAGGAAGATACTTGTGCTGCACAATATAATATTAGGATATTTTATAAAAAACTAAAAATATTAATAAAAATTTACATTCATTGCATGACATTTCAGGTCATATACTTAATACTGTAATATAACAATAATACTTTTTTTTTTTTTTATTAGTCCTAATCCGTTTTATTACTCAGCATACATCAGCATAAAGCCTTTTTAGAACCATTAAGATTTTATATGTATATGTATATGTATATATATACTAGTAAACATTTGAAGTGGATCAAACCTAACCTGAACTTTTTTGATTTCAAATTTTGACTACTGTGTGTATATATGTGTGTGTGTGTGTATATGTATGTGTGTGTGTGTGTGTGTGTGTATATATATATGTATGTGTGTGTGTGTGTGTACATACAATTTTCATATACCTTTTTATAACATACATATATATATTTCAGCATAGATCAGCATAAATTATAGCCTGAAATATGACTCTGACAGATTTAGCCACATTTTATGGTATTTACAAAAAAAGTCTCCAGATATCTGCTGAGTACTGATGAGTGTGTTCACAGATTATTAGCAAGCTAAAGTGTTTACACGCCATCATGCTCCTTAAACACTCGTAATAAAATATATATCTTTAGT
Source organism: Cyprinus carpio (assembly GCF_018340385.1). Taxonomy (NCBI): domain Eukaryota; kingdom Metazoa; phylum Chordata; class Actinopteri; order Cypriniformes; family Cyprinidae; genus Cyprinus; species Cyprinus carpio. Next base: position 25,645,511 of record NC_056616.1, on the reverse strand, counting down.
GTCATTAATTTAACGATGAACTGATGAGTCAGGACGCATAAATCAGGTCTTATAAGTTGTAATTTGACTAAAACATGTTTTATATCACGACTTTATTTCTATTTCAGCCTCGAGCTAACAGCTTACGCTCACTTACTTTGTGTACGCCGCTCCTAAATCAATGACCACGGCTGTCTTCTCCCCTCCACTGCCCAAGCCTTCAAACAGGGGCATTTTTATCGACAGAACTGAATAAAAGTATCAGAGAACAGAATTATTATTATTATTATTAGTGTGTAAACACAGCGCTGACGAGCATAGCATCAGGGAGGGGCGGGGTCCTTCGCAATGGCTGCCCTGCGTTTGCCTGACTGACAATCCTTTCGGCACCGGTAAATAATATTCAGTTAATCCAACATTGCGAACAAACAAACATTTTCTACGCGTTTATATGATCATACTGATGTGCGGAACGGTAGGTGTAATGGAGGCTCCGCTGATCTGAGGTCAGTTCTTCTCTTTAGGAGCCAAAGGCGCCTGACTGAGGTTCACGCATTAATATGACAATAACTCGTTTGAAAACTCTAGCAAATGTATTTAGACATCCTAATTAAATTAATTTCATTACATTTTCATTATTTTTATGTTTTATTTATACATGTTTTTATTTATAAAGAGCTTTGCGAACATTATTCACATAAACTTCAAAATATAATAATAATATAATAATAATAATAATAATAATAATAATAATAATAATTTGATAACAAAGTTTGGTTATGAGTGTAAAATAATTTTTAAAACAGTATTGTCATTAAACATGTAATTTAGAATTTAAAAAAAATAAATAAATAAATAACAATAATAATAATAATAATAATAATAATAGTTATTAATAATATGAAAACAAATATTAGTTTTTAGTCAAACAGTTTTTAAAGAGTTTTATCATTAAACAAGCACTTAAAATATTACAAATAATAACAACGATGATGATAATAATAATTACAATTAATAATAATAAGAAAAAAAAAAATTTTAATAAGAATAATAAAAAAATAAAAAAAAAAATAATAACAATAAACAAACAAAATAATAATAATAATAATAATAATAATAATAATAACAACAACAACAGGTATTAATAATATGAAACCAAAGATTAGTTTTTAGGCAAACAATAAAAAAATACAAATAATAATTATTTTAAAGACAAATATATATATATATATAAATAATAATAAATAATAATAATTACAATTAATAATTATTTGAAAACAAAGTTTGGTTGCAAGTAAAATTTTTTATCATTAAACAACTACTTCAAAATATAATAAAA